>NC_080466.1:18092500-18185000 GCF_030265055.1 Doryrhamphus excisus | reverse complement strand
GCTCTGGAATCATTTCCAAATACATACATACATACATACATATATATATCATACATATATATATATATGGCCACACTTGTCTTTTCTAAGCCGCAGCTGTCCACATTGTAGCATGGGATATGACACACAAAGTCACACCATAAACCTTGCAATCCTACCTGCATTCGGTGTGTTCCCAGCATCACTCGTTAGCTTCGATGTGTGAGTCCAGACTCCCTTTTTTTCATCAGAGTTCAACACCTGGTGTGGTCCAAGCAGTCCAAGCAGAAGTTGGACTAATTCTATTATTGTCAAATCAAAACGCAATCGCTACATGAGACTTCAAAATATTTTATATTAATAGTAGCTTTTGTTAATTTTTCAGCACTTTAAGTGTCATGGGAACGGTTGTTCTTTGAGTCCTAAATTTTGCTACATCACTGTTTCAGCTCCAGGTGCCAATAGTCTTATCTGACGCGATGACGTTAGTGGCTTGTTTGTTTTGTGTGTAGTTGTTTGGGAACCTGGCGCTGGATCAGGAGGGAGAGAGCGCCATCAACCATCACAACAACTTCAGAACCTTCATTATGGCTCTCATGCTGCTCTTCAGGTGAGTGAAATACAAACCAAGTAGCATTGGCTACCCTGAAAATGGAAAATGCCATGTGTTGCCACGCAGGAGTGCGACGGGCGAGGCGTGGCATGAGATCATGTTGTCTTGTCTGGGGGGCAAAGAGTGCGACCCGGCCTCAGGGAACACGGAGCTGGAATGTGGCAGCACCTTCGCCTACACCTACTTTGTCTCCTTCATCTTCCTCTGCTCCTTCCTGGTGGGTGTTTCGCTTTTTAGAACCTTTCATTGCGGCACCAAGCACAGTGATAGGGTAGCTAAAGTGGCGAGAGAAGAAAGATGTCCTCCATCATTGTCAGGCGAGCAATGGTTGCGTTCGCTGTGTGCAGATGCTCAATCTGTTTGTGGCCGTCATCATGGACAACTTTGAGTATCTAACCAGAGACTCCTCCATCCTGGGGCCGCATCACCTGGACGAGTACGTAAGGATATGGGCCGAGTACGACCCCGCAGCTTGGTGAGTGTCGCACACACACGCACATCTCCGTCCATGACTTGGAATTGACTATGCTAAGTCGATCAGAAGCAGTGAAACCTGAGGCTCAGAGCTAAACACATCCAAATACACACATCTTTGGGAAAACCGTTCTAAGTCAGTCCGGCAGAGAACAACATCTGCTCCCAAATGACCGCAGTTGACTGTGCTAGTCGATCAGAAGCAGTGAAACCTGAGGCTCAGAGCTAAACACATCCAAATACACTTATGTTTGGGAAAACCGTTCTAAGTCAGTCCGGCAGAGAACAACATCTGCTCCCAAATGACCGCAGTTGACATACGTACTGATGCGCTAACTTCATTTGCCTGTGGAACCTCACTCCATTCACTTTTCTTGCCATATAATAGTGGCTAACCTGCAGACAGGTTAGCAATGTATGTTTCGACACAACACAAATCACATGAAAATGATCACAACGATATCAACACAATTCATAAAGAGGGATTCAACAATCAACCACTTAACGTTAGCAAGCTAGCACGTTTCACATTAAGGTTCCTGATGAGTGTAAATAA
Source organism: Doryrhamphus excisus (assembly GCF_030265055.1). Classification (NCBI taxonomy): domain Eukaryota; kingdom Metazoa; phylum Chordata; class Actinopteri; order Syngnathiformes; family Syngnathidae; genus Doryrhamphus; species Doryrhamphus excisus. The sequence continues at coordinate 18,183,378 of NC_080466.1, read as the reverse complement.
CATTTTCTTGCAGCATCACATGACGCCAAGAGGGGTTAATATTGTTTCTGTACTTGTTGAATGAACGTAACCCCTCCTCCTCTTCCTCCTGTCCTCTGTGCATGTGAGGAGGTCATCTCTCTCTCTCTCTCCCTCTTTCTCTCTCTCGCTCTCTGCGGTGTAAATCAATGCTCTCTCTTCCTCTTTCTCTTTTGTGTGACGTGTGAAGTACTCCTAACCTCCCTTCCTTGTATCTTTCTTGCAGCGGGCGCATACATTATAAGGATATGTACAGTTTATTGCGAGTTATCTCTCCTCCCCTGGGCCTTGGCAAGAAATGCCCGCATAGGGTGGCCTGCAAGGTTTGGACTGCACCCCCTAAAGCACTTGAACTTACAACGCAACCTGCTCGCCTTTTAAGAGACTGGAATGAATGTCGCTCTTTATCACCTTTTTAAGATGGATTCTTTCCTCCTTCAGCTTTTGTTTCTTATGTTTTGTTGTTTTCAAGGTTTGCATCACTCACTCGTTTTGGGTTCATTTCGCCATCGTGATTACGGGGGTGGCTGTATTTGCATTCAGACGGGACACACACGCCACACACACACACACACCTGTTGACACACACTCACAGCGCAGATAGCGGTGTGCGTGAAGCATGCGGTGATGCACTGCGCTCGCTGTTGTCGGGAAAATGATTTTCATTCCCTCGCATTCCAAAATCAAAGTCCTCATCTTCCACTTCCATTTCTGCTTGCCGTCTAATTTTTGCCTGGACAGGAAACGTTTGGGCCATGTGCATCTTTCTGTTTGGTTGGGGACAGGGTGGGTGGGGCTTATTAACACAGAGACACATTCAAAGGGGGCAGGGCATCAGTGTAGTCACGGCAACAGTCAAGGGAAGCTACCATGTGACCTAACAGGCCCCGTCCACACGAATACGCATATTTTTTGTTTTAAAAAATGCAGCTCCCAGATTTCCAGGGTCCAACACACATCTTATAAAAACTCATTATTTGTTTTGTTTAAGGCGGCACAGCGGACGAGTGGTTAGCGCGCAGACCTCACGGCTAGGAGTCCAGGGTTCAATTCCACCCTCGGCCATCTCTGTGTGGAGTTTGCATGTTCTCCCCGTGCATACGTGGGTTTTCTCCGGGTACTCCGGTTTCCTCCCACATTCAAAAAACATGCTAGGTTAATTGTCGACACCAAATTGTCCATAGGTATGAATGTGAGTGTGAATGGTTGTTTGTCTATATGTGCCCTGTGATTGGCTGGCTACCAGTCCAGGGTGGTACCCCGCCTCTCGCTCGAAGACAGCTGGGATAGGCTCCAGCACCCCCTGCGACCCTCGTGAGGATAAGCGGTAGAAAATGAATGAATGAATACTTATACTTATGTTCATTTTAGAGTCATTCATTTCATTTTCTGTGGCATGTCTCAACAAATTGGTCCCATCCACGACAATGACTCAGCGATTAGCTTGCAGCTGCTGTTTTAGCATTAGCACGCTAATATGGAGGAAATAACAGACCTTTTTTTTTAAATGGCCACATCCCCTCTGTTTGTGTCTCTGTTGTTTTCTTGGGGGGAAAGAATGAACATGTGTGAATGTGTGTGGTTTTTGGGTCAGGAACTTTGGATATTTTGAGGTCTTTTGTCCACCGTGAGTCTCTTTATCGAGCTGCACCGCACAAAACTGGTGTTCGTCGTTAGCTTTAGCAAACAAGGTGCAAGATGCCCGATTTCCTAAAGGATATGTTGCCAGTTTCAGGTTTTAGAAGAGCTACGACGGTCAAACCTCGGTTTTCCACAAGTGTCTTTGGTGTCCGCACAGTATTGCGTGGAACAAACTAGCCTAATTGGCCTGGACTGTATCGATTGGGAAAATCACCTTACAACGCGAGTGCGATAGCTAAATTGATAAAATTGATCAAGAAGGTGTACAGGAAGTTTGCACCAACAGTAAGTTCCAACCATTTGTGATTTTTTTCCATTACTTTCTGCATGTAAAACTTAAAAAATTACCGTCTACCAAATGTATTTTTGGTTAATATTTTTGCATATCCAGAACGGCTTATTTGGCGGTACAGTAATCCCTTGTTTATTGTGGTTAATTGGTTCCAGACCGGGCTGCACGGTTGTTGAGTGGTTAGCACACAGGCCTCACAGCTTGGAGACCTGAGTTCAATTCCACCCTTGGCCATCTCTGTGTGGAGTTTACATGTTCTCTCCGTGCATACGTGGGTTTTCTCCGGGTACTCCGGTTTCCTCCCACATTCCAAAAACATGCTAGGTTAATTGGCGACTCCAAATTGTCCATAGGTATGAATGTGAGTGTGAATGGTTGTTTGTCTATATGTGCCCTGTGATTGGCTGGCGACCAGTCCAGGGTGTACCCCGCCTCTCGTCCAAAGATAGCTGGGATAGGCTCCAGCACCCCCCGCGACCCTCGTGAGGATAAGCGGTAGAAAATGAATGAATGAATGAATATTTTTGTAGTTATGACATAGAAAACCTGTTTTCATTCTTTACAGTCCTCAAGACATGAAATAACACCCCTATAGTCACGTTTACATTTGTTTTTCCCAATATAATAGATATGGTAGTAGATATAATCAGAGGAAAATTAGACATAAATGTGATAACATGGACTCACATGTTAGTAGTTTTAAATGGCTTTACACTGATATTACCCAATATAGTACATGTCTAGTCAGCGTTGTAGCACCTTGTCAGGCGGTGCAGACATGATTGGAGGCTCCTGGTGGACGTGCCGCCTCAGGAACATACTCAGCTGACTGGTCATGACGGCACGGTCAGTCCGTTGGCGCCTACCCGAAGCGCCGCTGTTCTATCCGAGCGTCAAAAGCGGGCCAAGCAGACCCGACCCGAATCCCCCTTTTCTCTTTCTCCTCTTTTCTGCGCAACTCCTCCCTATGATCTCTCCTCTTCAAGCTGCTCTCTTACTCCCTCTTTTACTGAAGGCCAGACTAGGCCACGCCCCCTTCCCTCCTCCCTCGCTCATCCTCTCTATCGCCACAGCAACCACACATCAACAGCGATCCAAAATCAATAACCTTTGTGTATTTGTTTCCCTCCCTCTTCCGTCCCTGTGTCATTTTTGCTTTTTCTTTATGTTCTTCCTCACCTCCGTACCACCCCCCACACCCCCCCACATCCCCCTCATCCTTTATTTCCTTTCCTCTGTCATCATTTATTCTGTCTGTCGGGTGATTGTTTAATGTGTGTGCGGGTGTGTGTGTGTGTGTGTGTGGCCACCCCAGCGGCCGGATCACTTACACAGACATGTATCAGATGCTAAGACACATGTGTCCGCCGCTAGGCCTCGGGAAGAGGTGTCCCGCCCGGGTGGCCTATAAGGTAGACTCGCCCCCTATGACCCTCCCCCGCCCCCAATTTCCTGTCCCTTCTCTTTCCTTCCCTTAACCCCGCCCATCGCGGTGTCCTCCTCCTCCTCACTGTCTGTTATGGTGGTTGTGGTGGTGGTGGTGGTCTTGGTGCGCGCTGTCCTCTTCTTCGCTCTCTCCGAATCTGCCGGGTTGGAGGGGCGGGGCTTCTGTGGTGCAGTGACGTGACAGTGGACTCCTTTTTTTTTCAACTTTTTTTATTTATTTCACCTGCCGTCAGGCCGCAGGAGCGAGGGAACAGAGGAGGGGGGCTATGCCTGTCCATCTGCAACCTGCACGGACGCACTGTACACACATACGCACACACACACACACACACATACACATGTACACATACGTAGAGATGCACACTACAAGCATAACCTTTATGCTCATTAAAGTACATTACATTGGTCATTATGTGCCATTGAATGATATGAATTTGATGTTGTGTATTCACCTTTTAAGTAACGTCAACGCACAATCACACACACTAGTCACTCTGCTTACGATGCGGGTACAGAAGGACCGGCAAGGCCGCCTGTCTTCGGTCCTCTGCTTCTCTGGTTCCTGTGGATGGCTCTGAAGCACTCACGTGCACACACGCACACACACACACAGGCTGACACAAGACAATAATCAGGAGACTTTCTGGGTTTTTGTTGTTTTTCGTTTTTTGTTTTTTTTTTAACCTCGAGGAAACTTGAGTGACGTCGGCTTCAATTTGTGCCTCCGGACCACCAGGATGACCATTCGGGTTTTGCTTCTCTGCACTTTCTGCTCTCTGTGTTTGTCTCTTTGTTATTGTCCTGCCTCTCTCTTTCACCCCGTCCTCAGTGGCATCCAGATTCATTACCGTCACTGCCGAAAAGCGAAGACTAGCAGATCAGCATCTATTGCAAGTCAACGTGCCCTGTTTCTATTTAGTGCTTGGATCTGATTTGATGGTGCTGTTACTGATGGAGGCGGCACAATAAGACACAAGCAAATCCATAAATTCAATAAAGGATCAACTGGATTGCAAAGGATCACAAACACTCTTCTGCTATCCTTCCATCCGTTCATCTTCTTCCGCTTATCCGAGTTAGGGTCGTGTAGTTAAGGGCAAATGTAGAATTACTACAGCTTCTGCCTCGACAGCTTTTGAAAGGAAAACACAGCCACACATGGTGGCATTGGGAACACCGAGGTAGGTTGGATTGCAAGGTTTATAGTGTGCAGTTCCAATCCAGCCTCTTCCATATTACATGTATTATCATGCACAGTAGCAGTGCCGTATTTCACAGTCTGATTGTTTTTTTCTCGAAACAACAAACATTGTCGCTGGAATTCTTGAGTATTGACATTTTCCCACTCACACTTTTTATCTGTAATTTAGCCGTAGCTATAGGCTACTTGCCTAAAATATCTGTTGGAGCCTCTCTCTTGTTTGAATGAGGCTTTTTGTTAAGGCTAGTGTACACCTGCATGCAATGGGATGCAAATTAGCATGACAATGACGGGCCAATGACAAGCTGTAACTGAAGTGTGCGGGGCTGCATGAACTAGTTTTGAACATTTTCCCATGGGGTAAAAATTAGCTCCAAACTAATCGCATTGCTCGTCTGTTTTAGAAGCAAAATGTCACTGTGGTAAAATGTCACATTTGGAGTCCGAAGACGCTAGAGAAGCTAACCGGATAATGCCAGCTAGCTAGCTGCTGCCAGTGTAAAGTAGAGCCAGTGACAGCTAGGCAAAGTGTGTAAAGAAAGATGCAAGAAAAGTTGAACAGCAGTACGTTTGATCCTACACGATGGCATGAATTGGCATAGCCAAGCTGCCAGACTGAAGCCATTGATGTTTTACAGACTAGTTTTGATTCCCGTGGCAATACGGGACAAAGTTCTTCCAATAGTGGCGTTTTGTTGGCCACCCTACATGACACGGCAGACATGTAGGATTTGCTGCTGCACACCGATCCTTCTTTGTGTATTGGCAAGAATCTGGCGATATGATACGTATCACGATACTGTTAACAAGGTGATATTTTTTTGTTTTTCTTGTAGTTAAAGATTATTTCCTGGAAAAATAGAATTACACCAGCAATATACACTTACTAAATACATTTTTATTCCAAAACATTATTCTAAAACAGTATGTTATGCTGTATCACAAACTTTCCTCTGTAAAAACTTAAAGTGTAGCATTTGGATAAATAAAGCTTTAACATCCCGATTTAAATTTACACAAAAAAAACATAAAAAAGCAAATAAATTAAATTATGTCTCAAGAACCTGCTCAAATGTTCACATTCTATTAGCTGTGAAAAAAAGCAGAGTATACAGTCCCTGACTTATCCACCATCAGAACAGTATTTTTGTGGAACAAAGTAACTAACATCATAAAAAGTCATTTTAGGATGCTTGAAATAACCATTATTTAACAAAATTTGAAAAACAAAATACCTGCAATATCACAGTACTACTTTTGTAGTATACAAAAGGACCTTCGCATTGCTTGCTAGCGGAAGGTCCTCATGGTGTCTCGCTAAGTGGACTCGCAGATTTGTCGTGTTTCCCGAATAATTAGGGTCCTTGCCTAATTGACTACATAAGTGCTGCCACCTAACGATCGGAGGTTTAAATTAAAATCAGAAATGCACTTGAATAAATACCATATACAGTCTATGATAAATGCCTAAAAATATCCATATCATACTTTTTAATATCGATACAGTATCGTGGAACAAAGTATCGCAATATATCGCCGAAACGGTATTTTCTTACACCCTGAGTTTATTGGCATGCGTTGATCACGGGTTGTTTACGGAAATTGTCCGATACCGATCCCTACTTAATATCCTTTTCCCCGAGCTGATATTTGTTTGTCGATATTTATTTAACAAGTATGTCGTCCAAAGTTCTCAAAGGTTGTGAATCTGGGTGACTTCCACTTCCACCTTTTGTCCTTTTCTTCCTCCTCTGTCTTTTTCCCTGCGCATCCCTTCTGTCTCGTTCCACTCGTCTGTCAGCAACCAGCCTATGTCTCCATGCTCGAATCCCTCCGCCTGAGCACAATCTGTCTGTCTTCCCTGCACTCTTCTTCTACTGTCTCGCTGAGTATGTCGGTTTGTACCCCCCTCTTAGCCATCTACGGCATTCAGCATCCGTCAAGACATGTCTTCTTCAAGCTGTAGTTCTTAAAAGCGGGCTCGTCGTGATAAGAAATGGTTAAAGATTAGGAATACCAGCCTGGTCAGAAAAGCAGCCCCTCATTTGGTTTATTCCAAGTGATATTCCGTCCATGTCGTTAGTCTCGTCCTTTTGCTCTCGTCCTGTTCTGTCATTTTTAGTCCTCCTTAAGCTCTTTCCACTTTCTTTCCTCCTTCAGTGGTTTTCTAACAAAGCTTCTCCTCACCTTCACCACCCTTTTTTTATCTGTAAACGCATCTCATGACCAAGCTTGAAGTCTCTTACTTCATCCTACCATGTGTCCCCACTTTTGCTTGACCCCCTTCCTGTTACCCTGCAGCACCTCGACAAAAAAAAAAAAATACAATTTTCAACGTCTGGTTGGTCCAAAAACTGAAAAACACAGAGAACATCAATCATCTCTTTATTATTTTCTCTGTTTTGTTGTCTTCTTTTAGGGTTGAATTAACACTTACTAACTCTGACACCCCCCCTTGAAACACTGCACCCGTTTGGCATTGAGAGAGATCTTGACTTGATATTTCATCCAATCACTATTGGAAATCAATGAGACAATCTATTTCAGGAGGATCAATCAATTTGGATTGAGGATACTCTCTTTGCGCGGATGCACAGCTGCTTGTGTGTGAAATTGTGTGTGTGGGGGGCGGGGTAGAGGGCTGGGTGGGTTTGAAGGGTTTAGTTTAAGTAGGGTCTTGCATGCTTTGTGTGTGTCGGGTGGCGGGGTGGTCCACCATGGGGGGTGTTGCATGCCGTTCTTGCACGCTGTGTTGCATGGCCGTGGCCGACGTGGACGATGCCTGCTATCAGTGTTGGCCGATGTTGTTGGCCACCGCCTGCCGTGCAACTGGCCGGGAGCATGCCCACAAAGTCAGCCGCCATCGTACTGCCGTGCTTGTCATCGTGAGTGCCCAACGCTCATGTTCGTAGGTAAACCCGATGGATGGACGCCAACAGGTCCGGATAGCAACAGCAATTCGGGAATCCCTTTTGCCTCGTTCTATCTGGTCGTTTTTTTCCATCGGATTTACCTGACATAGACAGGGAACCTCCTTACTGGTAGGGGGAGCTCTATAGAACATGCCAGAGTTGAAAAATAAAACAGCTGTCTCCTGAAAACAAGCAGAATTCCACCAATGATACTGTTTTTGTTCTCCAGTCAACCTCTTTTGTCTCCAAAGGGCTCCAATTAAGCCTCATCTTAATTGCAGTCTGTGCAGATTATTGTGTGTTAGTGGGATTATTCTAATGTCTTTGTGTGGAACAGCAGAGATGTGTGAATGTGCCACTGCATTCACACATTTAGGGAACATGGGCACAGGTTGGGTCGGAGGCCATTTTGGCTCCGATTGTTCCTTCTCGTGGTTTTCCTTAGCAGCAGAAGGCCCTCCCATTGGCTAGCCGTGCTGTGTCGTCGAGTATCACTGGGACATCAGGAGACACAGGGGCTCACTCGTAGTCGGTGCTCTACCTCCCGGGTAAATGCTTTGGCATTTGCAAGCGCATCCACCCAATTGAAAATGTTCCGCACAGCGTCACATGATCTGTCGGAACTCTGTCGCAAACAGTGTGGTCTGTTTGAGCCGGTGACTACAAATTGGAAAAATAGAGGACATCCCATGTCTATGGAGCTCTCTCAACCGCACCCCCACTCCGCAACCCCAAGCCCACATCAGCCCGCCCGCCCCTCCATGGAGGTTCGGGAATATCTCGGCGAAGACACGCCGTCGTTCTTATGCTCCCATTCTGACTGGCTCTCCACAGAGGCTGCTGCGTATGGACCTGCCCGTGGCCGATGACAACACGGTCCACTTTAACTCCACTCTCATGGCGCTCATCAGGACCGCGTTGGATATCAAGATTGCCAAGGGTAGGACCCAAACGTCCTGATACTTTCCATATCCGTGGAACATTTCTGGATATCACTTGTCAGTACATGTTTTCTTCAGGTTTTAGTAGCAGGTGATAAAACTCCTGACAGACCCAAACTAATCATAAACCACTGGCTAAGACCAATTTTGGTTGGCAAATTTCACTCAGTTTTTTACCGTATTTTCCTGACTATAAGTCGCACTTTTTTTCATAGGTTGGCTGTTCCTGCGACTTATACTCCAGAGCGACTTATAAATGAAAAAACTGTTTATGTTACATAAACACTGGACACCTTTTCTGTTCATGTTTATTCTTTGTGTAGCTGAATAACCATTGTGTTAGCATATCTTACACCTATTCAGCCTGTTCTATATTATATATATATATGTATATATATATTTTTTTATTATTGTTAGAACTTGCCTTCCAAGAGGACGTAATGTCGGTTTTGGTCAAGTAGTTGGTAAAATAAATTACCAGCAAAAATGTGACTTATACTCCAGTGCGACTTATGTATGTTTTTTTTTAACTAATTATGCAATGATGCATTTTTGGCCTTGTGCGACTTAAACTCCGGAGCGACTTATCGTCCAGAAAATACGGTATTTTTCGCATTTTTCACATAGGCGCAGCTAAAACATACCTATGTTCTACTGCTGATTACTAAAGAATTTAAAAAGTTACAATGATTTAATCATAATTTGGAGTGCATGAGAAAGTTCACCTCATTTAGGAACCAGTACAGAATTGCAATAGTCCAGTAAATACGGTACTTTTCTTTTTTTTGACACATTGCCACCAGAAAAGTCTGCTTGACGCTTGGGTGACATAATGGAGGTTGAAGGGGAACTGCACTTTTTGGGGAATTTTGCCCATCATTCACAATCCTTATGTGAAACATAAACACATACACGCTATGATAACATGTAATAGTTGCTGTATCTTGCCATATTTTCATGATTTAATTGTCCATAGGTATGAATGTGAGTGTGAATGGTTGTTTGTCTATATGTGCCCTGTGATTGGCTGGCAACCAGTCCAGGGTGTACCCCACCTCTTGCCCAAAGACAGCTGGGGTAGGCTCCAGCACTCCCGCGACCCTCGTGAGGAAAATTGGTAAAAAAAAGAATGAATGAATGAAAAATTAAACTTTGAACACTTAGCAACAGCCTGAATAGGACAAATGTAACAAAGCTGGTTTTCCGTCTTGTATATGTAACATTCATTGCCGGATGATAAGTGCATGTTAGACATATTAGACGTGTAACATGAAACATAACTGAAACGGTACACAAGTGGACCGAACATGTAAACCGTGACACCTCGTAATCATCCAAGTGCATTAATGCTTTAACTGGGGGCTCTGGAACCACCCAGGTGGTGCAGATAAGCAACAAATGGACGCCGAGCTGCGGAAGGAGATGATGGCCATCTGGCCCAACTTGTCGCAGAAGACGCTGGACCTGCTGGTCACGCCTCACAAGGGTAAGTTGCAGGAGAACCACGGCGTGTGTTTTGCACAACGGTATGTCCGATCACCAACTCACCAAGAGGACAGCTTCTACCAGCCAGTGTCATTCACTGCTTTGCATCCCCTGATCAGGCTACAGCAGCACACTTACATGAATAACATTAAATACACACTAGTCCACTAGTGCAGTGTTTTTCAACCTTTTTTGAGCCACGGCACGTTGTTTTACATTGGAAAACATCACTAAGTCTATAGGAGGAACGAGCTAGGTGTTGCCACACGGACCAATATTACATTGCTCTGCCAGTCTTTACACCACGGACACTCAGTAGCCATGTTTACATGAGGAGTTTTTCTCTTTCCGAATGACTTTTCCGGAAACAATGGTATCCCTGGAAAGGAATATTCCAATCTCGTGTCTACATGCGTCGCTATAATCAACCAGTATAGTCAATGGGGCATTTGTAGTAAAACTTCCCCGAGTTGTTCTTTGTTGGGATAACTCGGTATTGCCAGTTTTTTGTTTGTCCAATCTTGAAATTTAGTTTGGATCAAAAACTTTCCATAGCAGTCCAGTGCCGATTGCTGGCCTCCATTTTTAAAACTGAAGAACGTCTGGAGCTGCGTGTTACGTCATATCTGGGCATGCGATATGATAAATTAAACCAGGAAAGGATCAAATTCAATCTTGCTAATATTTTATAATTAACTCGGTACATATTTTATATAGATACAGTAAACCTTGGATATATCGGATTCAATTGTTCCCACTTGTTTTGTCCGATATAAGCGAAATCCGTTATATGCGTATACCGGAAAATGTCCGTTTTACGCATATATCGGATTTATATCCGGTATATGCGTAAATCGGATTTTATCCGTTATAAAAAGACACTTCCTTGACCATGTTTCCAATGTACCTGGACGCGCAGGCAACGCTGCAAATGACGTCGTATAGCGGCCTGTCACGATTCGGCGAATCGGAGCGCCACGATGCGGCCATCCGATATATGCGAGGGAAATTTAATGGAAATGCATTGGAACGGGACTGGAGATTTTGTCCGAAATAGGCGAAATCCGTTATAAAAAATCCGATATATGCAATGAATTTTTATTGGAAATGTATTACAGAAAAATTGGTTCTTTTTTATCTGTCCGTTGTGAGCGAATTTCCGATATATCCGAGTCCGATATATCCGAGGTTTACTGTATATATTTTCTTTTGACTTATGGACTTATGAATAGCGTATAGAAGGGTTTAGATTGTGTTCCACAGATGGCGCTAATGCACACAAAAGCTGCTTGCCAACCACCAATAAACAACAATAAACAACTCACCCTGACAACTTTCCATTTGAGCGGCTACAAGATACTTCAATCGGATTGGGGAAAGGAATATTCCACCCCTGTTAATCCGATTATAATATATTCATTCGGATTGGCACTATTCTTTTGGAATGAGGTGTATACAAATGTTACATTCTTTCAGTTTGAGCAAATAACCCAAATGCAATTGGAATACTTGGGTCCACGTATACGTGGATTTTGACATATTTGCAAATGGTGATTAATAAATGTTAATTATAAAAAGTGATATTGGGTAATTCCTCACGGCACACCTGACAATTCCTCAAGGCACACTAGTGTGCCGTGGCACAGTAGTTGAAAATCACTGCACTAGTGGAATGACCTACACGTACACTGTCAACATTGATCAATATGTCGACTTCCTGGTCTAGTTTCTGGAAAATTTGGGTTGTGTTCAATGAAACCCATTAGCATGGAGATTTTCATTGATTAAATATAACTGCGATACCACCGCACACATTGCATCACCCATGCAAAGTACATGCTCTCACACACACTGCCACATCCTGCTATCAGGGGGTGCCCACTATAGAAGATCCTCTATAGAAGTCTTTTCACTACAGCAATAAACTAGAGAGTAGCTCTACAAAATGACAAAAGATGAATCGGAACGAGCAGGATATACCAGAACCATGCATGTTCTCCACTCGGCTGCCTGAGTGCATGGAAGTTATCATTTCTTAGTTTCAATGCCTGTAATGTTCTGATCAAGTCCAATCCCGTACTTTGATACTTTCAGCTTCAGTGCTGCAGGTTGTGTCGTCATCCCACTTTCAAGCAAAACATGTCACCCAAACAAAGCTCAATGTTTTTTTCTGATATTTATGTTTCTGTGTCATTATCCAAACTCTGGGGATACATGTCCCAAGTTTTCGGAAAAAAACTGAGCTCCTGTTTTTTCCGGGGACGACGTGACCTGGGGTTTCCATTGTGTTTGAAATTGAAGTGGCGACGTCACCCTCAGCCATACCGCTCAACTTGAAATGCACTTGACGCATGATATGCTATATACAATATTTTTGCAAAATAGTCAGAGACTATTTGTAGTTGCATCGGCATCTGCCTGTGAAAAGACCAATGGCTTTATTGTGTCTGTAGTGGTACAGTGTTGTCAAGATGTATATGTGTGTTGCGTACCAGAGAGTGAGCGGACTTCTGTTTCATTTTTGAACTTATATAATACGAAATGCGATGCTAAAGTCATGTTGTTACTGCATATGATCCAATTTACTTCACCAAAACACAAAGAAGAGGTAATGGTAATGGTTTTATTTCATTTGAACATGCATCATATTACAATTGAATGCATCCCATAATCTGTTCACAGTTCCACATGTCCAAAAGGAGTAGGAAGAAGCAAAGCTTATTAAATCCTACCCCTCCATCTGGTACTTTTACAATCAGTAACTGTTAGATTTGTTCACTTCTTGCTTTCCATAATACAGTTTAAGGTAATTTTTTTTTTTTTTTTAAATAATGTACCTTGTACCGAAGTACGAGGTGATATGACCATACAATGACATAATGGGTACCATAGTAAGGTTAATTGGAAGCAGGCATTAACTGGAATGTGGCTGTTATTCCCTGGATGGTTTTTTTTTATGTTCAAATTCCATCCCAGCCATTTTTCAAAAGACAACCCCTTCAGTACAGGACAATTTTAACTGACTACTGTGTTGTACGGCTATATAAACATGGAACCCACATGTACATATATGCCACAATATGAACAACACTAAAAAATGGTTGTTTTCCATGGAAATAATTATTTTTAAACAAATATAGCACAATGAACTACTGTATTTTCCAGACTATACGCCACAGTTTTTTTCATAGGTTGGCTGTTCATGCGACTTATAAATGAAAAAACTGTTTATGTTACATAAACACTGGACACCTTTTCTGTTTATGTTTATTTTTTGTGTAGCTGAATAACCATTGTGTTAGCATATCTTACACCTATTCAGCCTGTTCTCTATTCTTATATTATTGTTAGAACTTGCCTTGCAAGAGGACGTAATGTCTGTTTTGGTCAAGTAGTTTGTAAAAAAAAAATTACCCGTAAAAAATGCGACTTATACTCCAGTGCGACTTATGTATGTTTTTTTCCAGCTAATTATGCATTTTTGGAATTATACAACTTATACTCCGGAGTGACATTTTTCGTATTTTTCACGCAAGCGCAGCTAAAACATACCTATGTTAACTAAAAGAAACGAAAGAATTGAAAAAGTTACAATGATTTAATCATAATTTGGAGTGCATGAGAAAGTTGACCTCATTTAGGAACCAGTACAGTATATTGTTTAAACGGTGTAGTTCACCTCTGCTTGGTTTTGCCAATGGAACAGAATGTCCCTCACCCACTGGTGGCAACATTCTTGTGAACTGGTGATTTTGATGTCTTGTCCCCCACTCCCATCCCCCCCACGGCTCAGGGTCCCATCTCACTCGGGTCTAATCTTCCAGGGTAACTTGTCATTTTCTCAGCAGCCACAGACTTGACGGTGGGCAAAATCTACGCCGCCATGATGATCATGGAATACTACCGACAGAGCAAGACCAAAAAGCTGCAGGCCATGCGAGAGGAACAGGTAGACTGGACCCTGACGATAATAAGTCCTCATCGGGCTTCCCATTTGGCGGGACACAGCGTATATTCGTATAAGTTTGTGTTCTACATGTTGGTATACTTTTAAGGAGTCCTACCCAGATTCTCACCCTGTCACCATGTCTCTCAATCTTTACTGGCATGCTACCTTAAATCCGCATCCTGTTTGTTGCCGAGTTTGCTAGGCTTATCGCACCTTTTTTGTTCCCAAGGCTTATTGGAAATCACCTTTTTGTATATGGAATCACAAATATGCTCTGTTATAGTGTATGATAATGTCCTCACCTGTGATTATACCCTCTTCCCGTCACCCCCAACCCCTCACCTCCTCCACTGTGTGTACTCACACTCGGCCATTTGTACCATGCTGGACTCATTCTCTCCTTCCCTCCCCTGGCCCCTGCTGGCCTGCATTCACATTGATTATTCGAGCCAGGCTCCTTATTTTGAGTATTTTTTGTGATTTCCACCCATTACCGTCACTCCATGACTCGGCTAGGTTGCGTACTTGCATGTTCGTGTGCATGGAACCGTGCCGGACCCAACTGTAGACCATTTGTGCCGAAGGAAAGGAAGCACGGCACGAGATGTACCGCCTTGATTTCAGTCATTTTCACATTTTGCACCGTGTCATGCCAAAATCCTGCCAGGGGATTTCTGGCCTACAGAGTAAAGAGATGCATTTAGTTGATGTTAGTGGGACAGTCAATACTGTACTTTATGTTGGTATGCTCCTGAATGCAAGCATCCTGTTGGACTGAATGGACGCTCGCACAGCATTTTCACTTGAACCTCCTTTCCACCAAGCGCTACACTTCAGCTGTAAAATTGCCAAATCCTGACCTGCCTTATGTTTGAGCATAGAGGCAAGGGCTGTCCAAGGCTGTCCAAGGGCTGTCCAAGGACAGTCCAAGGGTTGTCCAAAGGCTGTCCAAGGGCTGCCCAACGGGTGTCCACGGGCTGTCCAAGGACTATCCACGGGTTGTCCAAGGGCTCTCCAAGGGCTGTCCAAGGGCTGTCCAAAGTGCGGCATACAGCGTGTTGTAAAAATAGAATTTGTTTTTTTAAACAGTAACATTTGAACAATCAGCAGTAATTTTACAATGATAAAGTCAAAATATTGAGAGAAAAAGTTGTAACCTAACGAGAAAAAGTCATAATTTTTACGACAATAATGTCATCGTATTATGACTAAAAACGTTTGTTCTTTTTTTCCAATCGTAATATTAAGAGAAACAAACAAAACCTATAAAGTCGTAATTCCTGTCCCTTGGGGGGAGCATGACAGAATATAACTGAGAAGCGATGCATAGCATCAACCTGTGATTATTTTTTTTGCCCACCTGCCCAACCTTTGGGACACTTTCTTTCAAAGGAGTGTCGTGGCCACATCACCACAGATCGAGAAGAAAAGCTGGAACCCACTTGGGTCCGTCCGTTCATTTTCATGTACAGTAAACCTCGGATATATCGGATTCAATTGTTCCCACTGGTTTTGTCCGATATAAGCGAAATCCGTTATATGCGTATACCGGAAAATGTCCGTTTTACGCATATATCGGATTTATATCTGGTATATGCGTAAATCGGATTTTATCCGTTATAAAAAGGCACTTCCTTGACCATGTTTCCAATGTACCTGGACGCGCAGGCAACGCTGCAAATGACGTCGTATAGCGGCCTGTCACGATTCGGCGAATCGGAGCGCCACAATGCGGCCATCCGATATATGCGAGGGAAATTTAATGGAAATGCATTGGAACGGGACTGGAGATTTTGTCCGAAATAGGCGAAATCCGTTATAAAAAATCCGATATATGCAATGAATTTTTATTGGAAATGCATTACAGAAAAATTGGTTCTTTTTTATCTGTCCGTTGTGAGCGAATTTCCGATATATCCGAGTCCGATATATCCGAGGTTTACTGTATAACTTTTTAGATGGCAAATATACATAAGACAATTCAGACTTTTTGTTTGGGAAAAAATAACGTTGATATTCAGGCTAAAGATTCCAAATGAGGTTAGATCCATACCACACTTTAACGACCAGCAAAAGGTTCTGAAATGCGGTACAAGTCAATGGAAAAAAAATGCCAACCTGTATAGAAGCATACTGCTTGGTGAAATCAGAGGTTTAGTCAACCTGTCCGTCCTTCCATGTTTGAGCTCATTTCAGTCATTTGTCCTTTATCTTCTGGTCTGTCTCCTCTCGACCTGTCCGCTATCTGTGTTGTCACGCTAACGTCTGCCTTTATTCCTCCAGGAAGTGGTGGGATCTCCTTATTTGGTCAGTCCAGCTCTACTTTGGCTCAGCAGATCATTGTGTCATCCGTCAGTCAGTGTGACTGATGTGTTGTTTGTTTGGGTGTCGAGTGGTTCTCACTGTGACCAGTGGATCCTGATGTGATCAGATAATCTATCCCAGGACCGGTCGGTTGATACATAGGCCACTGACGTGAAGTTGTGATTCTGTTCCATAAAGATCCTGAGCCATTTCCCTCCTGGGAACAGGGAACGACTTAAAACAGCCTGCAGCAGCCAAATTGGTGTCATTAATAGTGTTTTGATAAAAAATGAGTGGTTGCAAACCTCCTGTTGTTTGAGTCAGGGGAAGTGTTCTTGTTCTTTGATTGGTGATGCATGCGGCTTTCAACTCATTGTAGTCATTGCAGGCAGTAAGCAGGCAAACTTTAAGTCAATCCGGAAATGCCTCTTCACAGTATGTCACAAACGTGAGTACGGTCCTCACATTTCAGCAAATATTTTATTATATCTCGCCAAGGGACAACTGTATCACAGAGCGGTCCAGTAGACTTGTACTATCCACTGAACGAGTCAACACACAGCCAGCCAGACTGTGACGCTATGAAGAGCGCCTTGCAGTAAATCAATGTTTCTTTCAAAGCTGTATACTCTAACATAGTCGCTGCAATAAATGACTTTCAGCAATATAATTTTCAGTGTTAATAAATTAGAGCTTGGGTAACATTTTTAAAAAAACGTTCTAAATACGGTTTTGGTGGTTCTGGCTTGAACGATTCCCTGGGCGGATCGACACTGTGGCTTTGACTTTGACTTTTGCTGATTCGTTGACACATTAACAGCACACAAGGCTAAATCAACTCATATTTATTTCATATTTTCAAAGAGAAATAGCATTGTTGAGGCTCTTGGTCTGCAATATAATTAATCTGATATCATAGTAACAATAAATGGGTTTATTTTTGAGCAATTTTTTAATTAATTTTTAAATTAATTTTTTCACCTTATAATTAACATGAGAGCTGCACGGCGGTCTAGTGGTTAGCACGCAGGCCTCACAGCTAGGAGACCTGAGTTAAATTCCACCCTCGGCCATCTCTGTATGGAGTTTGCATGTTCTCCCCGTGCATGCGTGGGTTTTCGCGGGTACTCCGGTTTCCTCCCACATTCCAAAAACATGCTAGGTTAATTGGCAACTCCAAATTGTCCATAGGTATGAATGTGAGTGTAAATGGTTGTTTGTCTATATGTGCCCTGTGATTGGCTGGCCACCAGTCCAGGGTGTACCCCGCCTCTCGCTCGAAGACAGCTGGGATAGGCTCCAGCATACCCCCGCGACCCTCGTGAGGATAAGCGGTAGAAAATGAATGAATGAACATGAATGTAGGAACGTTTCAGGAAAGTATCAGTTCCACACTAAAACAGTTTTTTATGAAAACATACATTTCAAGCATAACTCGCCCGAAGACAGCTGGGATAGGCTCCAGCACCCCTGCGACCCTCGTGAGGATAAGCGGTAGAAAATGAATGAATGAGTATTAATAAATAGATTTATTTTTCTTTCCCCCTCCGCGCCGCTCCCTGGAGAAATTGCCCCCGTAGCTAGAAACGCTACTGCATGAAACATCAAAGTGTGGCCCCTGCATTCTTTGATTTTCAGTAGGCAGCCCTAAGTGGGCAAAGTTTGGGCGGCCATGTTCTATAGTATAATCCCTTCACAAGATCTTTGCTGAAATGTGAGAACCGTTCTTCCTCTTGTGAAATACTGTATTTGCTGTCTGGTGATCTGGTCCATGACACAAGATGGTACCTCACCAAGTTCCCCTTTGACGTCAAGTCGTTGTGAGTAAAGTACCGTGGGTTCTCGTGGGGCAACTTCACCATCTCGGCCGCCGGCAGCCACGTGCCTGCTGATGGCGCCCCCGTGTGGCTGCATGCTGCGACCGCATCCTGTGTTCGTGTCTGTCTTGTCTGCACCCCCCCCCCCTCGAGTGTGCCTGATGCCAGCCCGTAGGCCATGTCGTGTATCTCACACAGAACCAAACACCGTCAATGTTTAAGCGCATGGAGCCGCCCTCTGAGGGAGGGGGAACCGATGGCCAGGGGGGGCAGGGCCTCAACGGCCTCCCTGGCACCCAGCCAGACAACATCAACAGCATGTAAGTAGGGATGGACTTGCTGATTGGTTATGTGATACACAATAGACAGTCTTTATTTGAGTGTGTGTATGTGTTTACCAGACCTTCTGAAGGTGGCATGACCGAGAGCCCTTCGTGGATGACGACCAAAGCCCAGGAGATGTTCCAGAAGACGGGTAACTGGAGTCCGGACAGACCTTACCCTGATGATCTCCATGACAACCGGCACAACCCGCAGGTATGACGAGCGTTATTTTGCTTGGACGTAATGGCAACTGTCCAAATGGTAGGAATCTACTGCTTCTACTTGATTTTCATACAGTAGATCTCTTTGGTTTGGAATGATATCAGATGCTAATGGAGGTGAAAGTGGAACCTTGAGGTTCTTCTGTGGTTATTGTGTGAATGCTGAGGGGAAAAAATATTCCTGACATTACGTATTTGGACGTTTTCTAAGATGATTGTTCTGGTGTCATTTCTTGTCCCTTCAGTTGATTCATTGGCATTTCCAGTTTGTCGCCGGTGTTCACCTATAAGGAAATTTACATTTGTTATATATTGTTGAGCGTTGACGCTTATTTGCACTGAGCACATGCAAAAGCTTGGTTTCCTGCAGTGGCGTTCCCAAACATTTCATGTGAGTTCTTCAGTGTGGCAGTAGAGTAAAGATGGAGGGTAGTCACAATGCCGTGTCTGATGTTGAAATGCAGTATTTGTCATATACACGTTTTTTATGCAGACAGAGGAGGTAGTGAGTACTCCAGAATTTGGAACACTTGCAGGAATTAGTTGCACAAACTGCCATGGCTTGATCAGCCTCAATTTCTGTAGAACAACTTTACATTTTTCTTCGATGATGGGTTTATTTGCCCCCATGTTTTTAATAGTTGTGTTTTTTGTGGGTTTTTTTCTCTTTAGTTTTCTTTTTTATTCATTTTTCCTGTGAAGCACCTTGTGAAATGGAAAGTGCAATATAAATTTTATTTATTATTATTATTATTATTGTTTTCTCTTGAGTTTTCTTTTTTATTCATTTTTCCTGTGAAGCACTTTGTGAAATGGAAAGTGCATTATGAATTGATTTTATTTTTATTATTAATATTATTATTATTATTATTGTTGTTGACCCATTTTGGGGTCCCTGAAACAGGCCTTTTTGGATCTGAGATACACATTATTTTTCAGTTTTTGGTAACCTTGCATTTTCCTTTAAAGGGTACCTATTATGCCCTTTGTATTGAGTTGTGGACTCCTATAAAGCAGCTACACACAATAACCCGCACAGAAAACTTTCTAGCTTTCTAGATTTCAAGCTATTCATTGGACTTGAATTTTAACAAATAACTGGAAAATTAGGCTGTTTTAAAACTTTTGAGCAATACTCTACAGGTCATTTATAAATGCCTTGAGTTGGGCTGTCCTTGGCCAGATTGAGGCCTTCTGGAGTATATTATTTGGGGGTGCAGCTGTACCATTACACCACCAGTTTCAGATCACTCATCTCTTTTTTTCCCTTGGGCTGACTTGGTGCATTATGCCTCACTACAGAGATGCACACAACCTTTGCACATTTGCCTTGCTCAAAATGGAGGCCCCCCAAAGCCCATGGGGGCTGCGCACAGTAAGTGTTCTGCGTGTCGGCAGGGGTGGCTCTGATGGTTTGCGTTGCAATGTCAGAACGTCCTAAGACCAGTGTATGTTGCTAAATATGGATTTGGAAGCAAAGTCGAGAAAATGAAAATATTTCAAATTGGTTAACATGGAAGCTTGGTTGGTTTGCTATTTTATGCCTAAAACGTAAACACACAATTGTCACCATTTCACAACCTTAACCTTTTATTTGGAGGGCGGAGTGATTTCTTGATGATAAAAGCTGTAAGACTCCGAACACACTTGCGCTGTTGAGCCACTGGTAAGAAAGGCTGAGGTTTAGTCCATTTTGGGGGGAGGAGCTCATTTTGACGACGCTAGCTTTGCTCGTATTCTTACAAATTGCACTTTTAATGACACAGTTTATTTGCACAACGCCTGTTTGTGTAAATCAAAACAACTGTTGTCATTTACCAAACACGGAACTTTTTTTTTTCTCAAGAAATCACGTCAACAAAGCACCTCAATCTCTCACTAGCGACCCCCCCCCCCCCACCCCCTTCACTTTCTCCCTCCATGGTCACGCCTCCTCTCGTTGTCTTTTTCCAGAAGGTAGAGATGAGGGAGATGGGGCGGGACGGGTACTCAGACACCGAGCCCTATCACACAGTGGATGGGCATGGGCGGACCCTCTCCATGCCCCGCCTCACGGCAGACAACCAAGTGAGCACCTCCATCCCACCGCCATCTTTTGCTTAGCACCGCCCCTTTTTCTGCTCACGATGATGTGAATTTTGAAGTCTCACCATCTCTCTGAATGTGAAAAATATTGTACATTTTTAACCAGTGGCGTCATTAGGCCTATTTAAAATAGGCATATAAAATGTTCTTACGCCCCCTTAAATAATTTTATATTTTTTATTGATTTTTAAAATTATTTTTTATTGATTTTTTTTTTTACAAAAAAAAAAATCTCTGACAAATTTCATATAATAGGGCAAAAGCAGGCTAATAAGAAAGCCAATAAGCAGGCTAATACTAGCCTACTACTACTGCTAGTAGTAGTAATAATCAGAAGAAGAATAATGATGATAGTAATAATAGGCTAATTAATAATATAATAATGATTATTATATAATCACTGTCCACTAGACAGAATGGTTGCAGAGCTTGAGCAGTGGTTTTGCTTGCTTGCTTGTTTTGAATGTGTGTACTTGTGTAAATTTAATGGTGGCCTAAAACAATTGAGTATCTCTACTAAATCGTCCAAAAGTGGGAAAATTATATCCTGGTTTTTGGTCATTATTTATTAATTTTTTTAGATTTTTTTTTTTGGGGGGGGGGGGGGTTGCTCTACTATATTCATTCATATCCTGTGCATCTCCAGGGGGCTAAGCCCTCCCTGTCCTCAGAACCTAGTGACGCCCCTGTTTTTAACGTAATTTCGACTCTTTGGACAACATGCTTTGAGGTGAGACTTAAAATTCACCTGCGTCTTCCTGCTCAACACCCCTCCCCACCCATCACCCCTTTCTCATCTGCTGCTGCTCCGCAATGAGCTGTAAGGCGTAGCTGCACGTATACCTCCCCAGACAAATAGATAAGAAATAGAAAAAGTATGCAAAAAAAAAAATTCTTTTCTCCATTTCCATCTGACCTTGTTTCCATCGCTTCTGTTCAAAGTGTGGCCATGACCGTGCCACCTCGAATGAACTAGTTTCCCCATAGAAATAATGCAAAAAGTTCCATAAAGCCTTATTAAGTGTACAGGCAATGTAAGGGACAAGTGAGGAAATGTTGACCTAATTCTCGTCAAATGCAAAACTTAGTTCATCCTTCGCTGCTCACTGACATCTCAAAGTTTGTGTGAATTTTTACCCATAATGTTTTGGTTGCACTTTGAATTGTACGACCTCAGGTGTGTTTGACGTTAAAGGTTCCACTGTGCGTGTGTGTGTGTTTGCGCACTTGCCTTCCTTTGGATAACCGTGTTCTTTCTGTCTCCTCTGTTCACTTCCTTGCTTCCTCACCGTTTCATCACCTTGTTGCCTCCTCCCTTCTCTGGTTGTGTGTGCTACACTTCTGCTCTTTTTTTGTATCGTTTGTATCGTGTGTGTGTGTGTGTTCCAGCGGAGGAGACACAGACCTCGTGGAAATAACCTGAGTGTATGTACCCTCTACATTTTGCCGCCTCTCTGTCACAAAGCTGCTGATGTGCATCAAAGTTCAACGTTGGAGATTGTCGTCACGTGCACGCTGACGTGGGCGCTCTTATAGATGGGGTTGAACTGCAGCAGGAACAGCTGGTTCAGGACCTTTTGCTTTTATTTGCTCACCGCGTTGTGTTATGCTTCATATACAGTCATGGGGAAACTGGCTAGACCACCCTTGCTCCTTTAGTGTCTTGTTTGTTTTAATTCCTGGTTCAATTAAAGGTAGATTTGCTTGTGCAAACCTAATATCGACAACAAAAACACCTCATAAGAGTTTAAATTAAGTGCTGATTGCCATGGTTTTCTTGATCATAAGCAAAATCACTTAAATGGTCCATGACATTATTTATTTTCTTAAACATGTTATTTGTAATAATGTCCTACATTGTCAGATTTTTCCTAGCGAATGATCAATTCCAAAAAAGTGGCATCAACCATGATGAGCTAGATCTAGCTGTCCAGCCTCGTTTCCGGAAGTGACTCTATCGTAGTGCCATTGCAATACTGTACATATTACTGTTATTATATACTGTCACATCCATACTGTTTATAATCTGTATAATCTACAATAGCCATATTATAGTCATTTATATCCCTGTACATATCCTCACTGTATTATAGTCATAGCCTGTTATAGTTTTTTACATAGATCTGTCCATTTTTTTCTACATTTACTTACTACTAAGGTACTTATAAAATTGCACTTCTGGTTGGATGCTAACTGCATTTTGTTGCCCTGTACCAGCGACATGAGCAATAACAATAAAGTTGAATCTAATCTAATGTAATCACTCAGCTACACAAACATAGCGGAGTACGAAGCAGAAGATGCTCACGGTGGTTATAGCGAAGATCTGAGCCATGTGGCAACAGTTTTTCGAGGAGAAAAGAAGGAAGAAACAGGAAATGGAATAAAGAACTTGCAGAACATGGACTTGAACTGAAGATTGGTCACCTTCAAAACATGTAAAAAAATTTTTTTTTAAAAAGTAACGTTGGAAAGGCGTCAGGTTTCAGCATCTTTGTCAGCTAATCCAGCTGGATACTGACCCATGTTCACAAAACAGTCAAGTGTGAAAAGTCTTTTGCTGGTAGGGAATCAGGAAGTCCAACCACTTGTGCCCGATGGTGGCGTCTTTAGGAATTGGAAACAAATGTGGCTTTCCAATGAGCCATTGCTAGAAACGTAAACAGAGAAGCAGAGCTTATTTGGCTTACAGCCACGCCCATATAAGGAAGTCCATTCCTCTGTGACAGTTTTCGTCTGAATACAACATTCTAACATTCTAATGTATAGGTCAGAAAAATGGAAAAAGCATCATAAGTTCTCTTTAACAGATATTATTGTGGTTATAGTTTGCAGTAATGTACGACTGTACATACATACCTAATATTTACGTAGATATAGCTAAACATATTCCCCAAACCTACAGCTGTGATTAGCCCCCAAAATTCCAAATATAAATATATGATTATGCAGTAATAAAAAGAGGCAGGCTTGGATGGTGGGCTTCCATGTGATTTGTCAGCCCTTCACATCCTGTATTAATCACATACAGTAAAGTCTCGTTATATCGATATCAGTTATAACGAATTACTGCTTATTATGATACTATTTTCATTTCCTGGCAAATTTCTAGTCTTTTATGATATAATTAGTTCCGTTAGTACGATACCGGTTACTACAATGCCCTTTTCATCTCCCGCCAGCCAATTTGGTCTGCTTATATCGATACAAAAGCAGCTTAAATCAATCTTTGCTTAAGGATTTCAATACCAAAAAAGAACACGGCGAACGGCTAAAAAGGCTAATAAAACGGCGAACGGCTAATAAAGTTGACTGGAAGCAGCCGTTCGCCGTGTTCTTTTTTGGTATTGAAATCCTTAAGCAAAGATTGATTATAGTTCTATACTATAGAACAATGTCGAGTGCATTATTGCCCACTTTTAATGCAGTTCGGCGCAGGATCGGATATATCGACAGTCCGGTTATATCGATATTTTTTCCGACTCCCGACAATATCGATATAACGAGACTTTACTGTACTTGTATTTCTCACCAACTTAAACATCTGAGTGACACTACTGCAGTGAGCCCCACCCATCCAGTGCGCCACGCTCTCCAAATCAAGCGCCTCCGCTTCTATTCTTTCTTCTTCTCATCTCGTCAGCTTCTCTGTCATGTCTCTCTTTGTCTTAGTGTCCCATCGACCTCTCTTCGCTCTCCTTTGTTTGCTTGTCACGGGGGTCCCCTGAGTCGTGCTTGTCGTGCAGCATCGGTGTTGCTCTCAAATGCGTGTTGCCTGTTGCATCATGGCAGAGCGGCTCAGAAAGAACTAACGCATGGACGCCAGAGAAGGGGGGGCAGGTTTTAGCGTGAGCGGCATGTCATGGGCGGTGCATGACGTGGTGGAGTCTCGTTGTGGACCATCAGGATAACAAAGTTTGAAGAGTTTGTTAGATGCGTATGTAGCTTTAGTGTGGTAGCGTGGAGTCCCAAACATGGCCGCCTTGCAGGAACGTGCCATAGGCTCTTGTGCCTTGTGCATGTCCAGGCATGATGTCCTTCATGCTTGTTCTCCTCCCCCTTCGTCCCATCCCGCGTTGTGTCTGCTGAAGATGCATGGTTTCGTTCGCCTGCTCCACCAAAGCCCGTTCTGTTGCATTGGTTCCGTTCGTGCGAACCGCTGCCTTGGGTTGTACCCAGTGAAGCCATTTTCGTACCCGGATGGGTGCACACATCAATTACAAGTTGAGAATGCTAGAATGTTCTGGTTGGGTTAACAAACACCCATCTGCGCACCGTCGATCACTAACTGCGCCAAAATTCACCCATGGACATATCTACTCTTTGTGCCCACCTTCAGACCATCACAGACACCAGCCCCATGCGGCGCTCCACCTCCAGCCTGGTCCACGGGCGCACGGGTCGGGGCGTGAGGCTGGACGACTACTCCCTGGAGAGGGTGGTGTCGGAAGAAGGGCGGCATGGCCGCAGGCACAGGGACCGGAGTCACCGGACCTCCCAGCGTTCGCTGACGAGATACACCGACGCCGACACGGGTGAGTCAATCAAGAAACATCACGGTCTTGGTCCAGTTCTCTGAACTGTGGTACAGATGGAAATGGTAAATCCCGATGCGTTATGGAAGGCGACACGGTAAACAAACTTGTTTTTGCTCTTCTTCACATTCTGGAAATACCATGCAGTACCCAATAAAGTGTTTCTGTAACCATAACATACCAAACTGAAACTGGCCAGAATTGAAGCATGAAGGTACCACAGATACTCTTATTGGTATTTGTGAGATTTTGCAGCTTGGGATAATGTTGTCACGGAAACTTGTCCTGCTTGAGGTTGCAAGGGGTACAGAAAAATCCATCCATCCATTTTCTTCCGCTTATCTGAGGTCAGGCAGCAGCCTAAGCAGCTTCCCGGCTGCTTTGTCCTGATCCTCACAGCGGATCCTTAGGCGTTCCCAGGCTAGTTGAGAAACATAGTCTCGTCAGCCTTCCCTGAGGTCTCCCACCGGTCGGACATGGCCTGAAAACCTCCCAAGGGAGATGTTCAGGAAACTTGCCTCACCTGGCTCCTCTCAATGCCGAATGGCCGTGGCTCTACAACGAGTTTCTTCCCGGATGACAGAGCTTCTCAACCGATCTTTGAGGCCCAGCCACCCAACGGAGGAATCTAATTTCACCCATTGGAGTAATGAAGGAATTGAGCCAAGCAAGCAGTGTCAACACTGAAATGTCCTTGAAAAGAGCAGCTACTTCAATCAACATCAACAAACCGCAAGTGCAAACTGCACACTAGAACTGTAAAAAAAACTAATCCACCTACACTGCTGCCGCTAAAACTGAAAAGCTCTTTTCTCTGTCACGGTGAGGCCTTTATCCATTCTCAGTAAGGCAGTTCTTATGTTCATTTTAAAGAGAAAGCAGAAAGCATGTGCTTGGTTTGCATGCTAGTATTTATACAGGTGTGAATGATGTGTCATATCTTCACTTGCTACCAAGACTATGGAACCCCTAAAGACCCCGAAGGTAAATTTATTTGACCCTTGTGCACATATGACATAAAATATGCAGTCGTCCATAGCAACGTGTGAATCATCAGTATGAACTAGCTTCAATTTCCAATTGGTTCCAAATGGTTTTGGCAGTTGTTAGTTCAGGAAGGACCTAAGTGTTTATTAAGAGGCATGGTTCTCAGGTTCTCAGTCTGCACTTGGGAGCATGTTCTAACACTTTGGGGCACGGGGTGAAGGCAGTTAAACCCAGAACCCAGGTACTCACATCATGATGGATAAGAAGAAGGCGGAATAATAATTTAGAAGACTGTAAGGATTACACTTATGTACCACCCTGTCGATGAGTACCAGTGTCTTCAATTTAGCGTAGACACCAGATATTCATGGCACCCTGAGAGAGTAGGAGCAAGATGCTGTCCTTAGTTTTTTGTGATCAGTCTTTTAGAATCGTCAGGATGAGGCACTCTTTGCGTATCAGAAGAAAGGAAAAAGAAGTATCATCAGCATAGAAGGGTTTGCGCAATGTCAGTGGCCCCAGGATAGAGCCCTGTCGGGCACCGTGCTTCAGATTATTAGTATGCAATTGGTATGAAGTGACCCCTAAGTGACTCTCAAAAAATATCACATCAGAGGGGTTCACATATAGAAGCGCTTGTGCAATGTCAGTGGCCCCAGGATAGAGCCCTGTAGGGCACCGTGCTTCAGATTAGTAGTATTAGTATTAGTATGCAATTGGTATGAAGTGACCCATAAGTGACTCTCAAAAAATACCACATCAGAGGACACAATGTAGCTTTTCCTCAGTGATCTAACTGTTTTGTTTCTACAAATAAACCAGGTCTAGGCACAGACCTCAGCACCACCACGCAGTCGGGAGACTTGCCCCCCAAGGAGCGCGAGCGGGACCGCGGCAGGACCAAGGACCGCCGTCACCACCACCACCATCATCATCACCACAGCTCCATGGACAAGGAACGCTATGACCGCCACGAGTACGCCCACAGGCACTCCCACGACCGCCACTGGTCCCGTTCACCTAGCGAGGGTCCGGACGGACGGGGACACAGACAGGTGGGCCTCAGTCACAAGAAGATTAGCATTGGTCAAGTACTGCGATTTACCTTAAGCGCTCACATCAGACCAATGTACCCACCCGTCAATCACCTTCATACCTGTCTTCATTTAATTTTTTACCGGTACTACGTATATGCTGTACTCTGGGTTTTGATTTTCCTTGTTTACATTTTTGCTGTAGGGCAGTAGTTCAGTGAGCGGTAGCCCCGTACCCTCCACCTCAGGGACCAGCACTCCGCGAAGAGGTCGTCGCCAGCTGCCCCAGACGCCAGCTGTACCCCGTCCGCATGTCACCTACTCCCCGGCAGTCCGCAAGCCCAGCTATGGTCCTCCCGGCCCAGGACGCCTACGCTCACCTTCACCGCGACAATTCTCCCCACCAGACCTTGACAGAGGCTACCACCACAGACCCCCGTCACGTCAAGCCTCTCCTCACCATGGGGGCTCCGCATCCAGGCACGGATCCCCGCGCTCCCCCAGGCACCAGTCCCCACGCTCACCCATCCATGGTTCACCAAGGTCTCCGCACCGAGCCCGCTGGAGCGGACCTCCTCTGGGGGACAGTCTGGAGGGGGACGCGCCGTTCTATGAGCGTGACTACGAGTATGAGCGGCACCATGAGCCGCCTGCATATGAACAAAGCCTCTCCCACGGCAACCCCCACCCGCATGCGGGCAATCCCCACCCACACCCTCGCTCACCTAGGACTGCCTGCCACGGGCCCCCTCCGCCCCCTCACCCGCATCCACGCCGGGTTCCCAATGGCTATCGCTCGTCCTCACCTTCTCCTCATCGCAGAGGGCCTCCCGGGGGACCCCACCCTCACCATCGCCCCCCTCATTCCCGTGGACCCCGCAAAGGACTCCATGAACCTTATAGCGAGACAGACGAGGACGACTGGTGCTAGCGACCGCAGGCAGCGACAAAGAAGGAGATTAGCAACCTCCGGGGTTTTGGCCTTGCATATGTTGACTTTGATCAAAGCAAATGTTGGGGGGGCAGGGCAGGGGGTTGGACATCCTCCCGAGGCCTCTGCCTTCAGCTCCTGAACTCTAAATGAGAGGACCAGGCAGAGACGAGGAAGTGATGGTGCTTCTAATAGACTCAGTGACATGCAGCAGAGACAAACATGGCGGCCAGGCTAGCAGGATAACGTACTACGCTTCCCATAATTGTTAGCTTGAGACAGAGGCAGAAGTCCGGAGCATGTTGGGTTTTTTTGTTTTTAAAAAAAAGAGTCCTGGTCACACTTTGTGAGGCGTAAACACTGACTGGCTGAGTTCTTCTTCAGGTCCGTGCTGTGACTTACAAACCCTTGACGCAGGTTCTTGCGGCGTCCACTCGGAGCGTTTTTAAATGAGGAACTGATGAAAAGCCAGAACCCCCTGACCCTTACATGCCAAGCTTTGCCTCCAGAACTTGATCACTGAAGAACAAAACATTATAAACAATACAGAGGGAAAAAAAAGGGGAGAACAACCACTTTTATCTGATCTTTTATTGTTTCCCTTCCAAGGGACAGAACCAGGAAACTCCGCCTATTCTGCAAAAACCAGCCAATCCCGGCACTGGCTGATATTTGATGAGTTTTATCATCTCTGTTTACTGTCCAAGACACACTCAAACTACTATGACATCACTTCCTGTCCGGTGGGGGACGCTGATTTTGCCCCTTAATTGCAGCCTGACAGGAAGTGACATCACAGGGTTGGAAGGGGCGGAGAAGACAAAAGGAAGGACGAAAAGACAAACTTGTTGAGCATTTCTTCTATCGATTACTTCTTGTTCTTCTTGAGACATTGGAAGCTTGGTTCTTCTGTTGCGTTCGCTGCGCCTCCTTTGAGCTTTTTTGGGAGTCCGGTGTTGATGGAGACCTGCATGATTGATTCAACACTTACTAGATGGGACGTCTCATTACGTTTTGGGACCTGGGGGTGGGCGGGGCTTTATTGGGAACATTTAGGTTTACAAAAGAAGATCTCTTCTCTCTGACTCTTTCTCTCACAGAGGTCAGGGTGGTGGCGGGGTGGGGGAAGCCAATGAAAACGCAGTGAAACCACGTTCAGGTTGATTGACAAGAGAGATGGAGTGGAGGAAAGCGAGCTTCTCCCACGCATTGTATTTAGTATTGCTCACGATGCTAATCTTTATGATACAAACGTCGATGATTGATTGATTGTTAGAGCTATTTACTGTAGAGTTGTTGTTATTTGTTCAAGTATGCTACGTCCATCTTGTTTACAGCCCCTTCCTTTGATTATCCCCACGTTTACCGGGTTCCTGATGCCTTCCGCTTGCGACGTTTTCAGGCCAGCGTCCTCCTGGTCACGCGTCTTTTAGTTTTGGCGCCGTCCCAAAGATGGAAGCGGTTTTCGGACGAGCTCACTTCCCTCTTTTGTAGCGTTGTGGAAGAGCCGCCGCGCACGAGGAGCTCCTCAGCAGCACACGCCACCCACCCCCAACCCCCGCCCCCCGCAACCTCGACAACCTGCTTTCTAGACCCCCGCATGGATGAGGTCTAGTCCTTGTAAGGAGATGGCACCCACCCGTTGGTCCCTTCCATCTGTGCCAACCCCTCCAGCCACTCCCGGCCCCTCCTCTCAGGTCTGGACCAGTTAGCGAGTCCCATGAGGTCGTAGCACAGCCGACACCTCCTCTGCCAAAACCCACATCAGTATTTTCATTGCGCTCCTAACGAGAGAGAGAGACAAGGTTTTACAGGACACCTTTGTTTTGTCCTTATTTTTACAATTCAAGACGATAGCTAGCTTGGTAGCCGTAGTGCTTGGTTGGTAGTTCTTTGGTGAGCGCTTTGGTGCCGCTCTGGAACTTGCACTATTCTCTTCCCCAGATCCTACAAAACAACCCCACCCCAACCCAACCCGCCTCAGCCTTGCCGCCCGCACCCCGCCCCACCCATAGTCCACGTCTCTTGACTCTATGCAGACCTCATGAGTGTGATTTCACGGTAGCTTCTAACAACGTCGCCGTGGTACTGTCAAATAAAACCATGCCCGCCGCAAGCGGATACGACTGGTAAGGTGAAGGTCGGCACCACTTTTGCACACACGGCGCCCTCTGCGAGTTCCCCCACACACCACCCCGCCCCCACAAATAAAATACACGCGTGTCTAGAGGCCTAGAGGTCAAGCACAGAGAATGCTTTGTCGTTGTTTGGCAGGAAGTGGAAGGGGACAAACCGGAACCCGTCTGCGAGGTTAGTTGCTCCCCCACCCCGACAGAGCCGCAGTGCCTTCTGTATCACATTAGTCATCCACCAAATTGCCCCCCCCCCTCCCTCTTCCTCCCTCCCGCTGTATTCGTAAAGATCAACAACTCTACGCCTTAAAAGTCCAGTCCCACTGGCTCCCTTGCTAGCACTGAGACGGGGCGAGCGGCACTTCTGAAACTGGGCCGAGGGGGCGACGTCGACGTATAAGTGAGATGTAAGCAAGCCTGAGCCTGGAGAACGGGTCCCAGGTCCGGTTTGAGGTGCTGTCATGAGGTTTACAGACGTGCAAAGCGCTTTGCTAACTTCTCAGGTCCCTCTAGAGTCAGGTAGCCCGGCGACCAAGACAACAAGCGGGTCAGGTTCTAGGTGGCGTCAGACTGGATGTGGAGACACCCCCCCATTCCCCTACACACACACACACACAGGTCCCCCTTCCTGTCACCAACCTCCCATGACCCCTCACCTCGCAGCCCGACACCTGAGCCTCCTCCATGTTGTCCAGAATTGTAACCGCCCGCACACAACGCTGCCTTTGTGTGGAAGCATGTTGTGTGTGTCTCCGTGGACGTATTTCTCACCAGACGCTGTTTTTTCTTTGCTTTTTGTTGCGGGATGCCGGCGACGCTAACGGTCTCCCCACATCCACTCAGCGGGCTGTGAAATTGTATGGGTGGCGAGGCGCACAAATTAAGGGCTCTCTTTCCAAAACAAATAAGAAGTGGGTTTTATTGTACAGTCGTGCTGCCAAAAGTCATGCTTATGTAGCCGCAGCCCCCTTTGTACAACACTTGATGTGTGCATGCGTGTGTATTGGGGTGGGGGGGGTGGGGGGGTTAGGGTGAATAACTAAGGTAAGATAAAGGGGGGGGTGATTAGCAGCAAAAGTCGCTGTCGTTGATGACACAATTTCACACAAAGGCACTGGACCACCTCACTTCACGCCATGATGTCATCATGTCGGGGGCGGGGCCACTCGCACTATATGGAGACATTCACTTGGTGTGTGTGTGTATGTGTTTGCGTGAGTTTGAGTCATTTACCTCCAAATGTAAGGACAAACGTGTAGAAATACATTTTCTACATGCTAGTGTTGATTTTAAAGAACATCTCTTTGAGGTGCTTTATACACAGTATTTGCAGTACAGTAGAATTAAATGTATTACAGCAGTATTAACAATGCAGTATTATAAATATATTTTATTTCACGTTGATTTTTTTTCAATTGTGGATTTATTGTAAATATTTGAATTTTTTATTTAGATTTGTATGTGGATTTATTTTTCATACATTTATTTGTAAAACATTTATTTATAATATTATAGTTTATGCATTTTCCCAACTAGCTCACTAACAGACGTCGCAATTTGATGGCGTCACTGCGAGGGCGTGGCTTTACCGTCATTGAAAAGTCCAACGGTACACGTACTGTAAGTATTGTTATTATGTCCTAGCTAGTAGCCTAGCATCGCTGAGACGGAGACGTTTGAAGCTAGGTAGCTGACAATCAAGCAAAGCAGGACTTTTTGAATTTAATTTTTCTGTGTGTGGGTGTGCGTGGGTGCGTGTGCCAATTTGTGTTCATCGTCAGCTTTCACCCGCCTCCCACTCTTGCCGCCCTTTCCTGGGGGTTTAGACAGACGTCACGTGACCATCCTCCCTCTGTCTGTTGTACATTTTGCTTCTGTACTTCTTGTGAAGAGCTCCCATAAAAGTTTGTCAATGGACATGTTTGTGATGCTTTGTCCCGACCCCCTGCCCCTAAAAATCCATCTTAACACACACAAACACTCATATGCAATATCATTCATGACCACAGGGTGGAGCGCTTCAGCTACCATACTTTCATCATAATTCCAAGGCCAGCTACCATGCTAACACAAAAGTCTCAGTGGTGCTAGCGACTCATTCACGTTTTGTTGTCTGCGTTCTGTTTGTGTGTCCATTAATCCATCAGTGATGTCTCCTGTCGCCATGACAACCACTAATCCCCCCCCACACACACACACAACATCAAAGTTGTTGTTGTTGTTGCCATCCGTTAGGCAGACGTTGCTTCCTGAAGATCTTTACTAGTGCTTTTTTTAATCTTCGAAATGTCAATTTTTATTAATTAATTTGATGTTCCAAAACAATTCACAATTCAGGATTCAACTTGCATCAAAATGTGACAAATTTGGAGCCCATTAGCAGAATAATACTACAGCAGCACTGATAAAAAAACATTCAAAGGAAGCAACCACCATCCATCCATCCATACCATGGCCTCGCCAACCGCCCCACACGGGACCCAGTACAAGCCCAATCAGTGCCACGGTTTAGAAGCCCACCCAGGATTCACTCAGCTCAGCAAGCGGATCATTGCAAAAGAAAAACAAGAAAAGATGGAGGAAAATAAAGCCGACCATACATGGCAGTTTGAGCTAAAAGACAAGTATTTCATTACAGATTTGCATGTGCAACGTGCATGCCACTATGTGGGGTAACAAGTCAACTTCAGGAACTTAAAAAAAAAAAGAAATATATATGAATATGAAGAAAAAAGTATATATATATACATATATATATATGTAAAAAATATACATAGATAGATGTTTTTAAGAGCAACGTGTTTCTTTTTTTCGTCTATTTTTAAAAACAAAAAACGTTTAAAAAAATCAATAAAAACTGAGCAAAAAATATCAAATAAAATAACATTTAAAAGAAGACATTAGTGATGATGAATTCAAGAATGCGATTTCTCGGGTAAGCGGAAAACTTCATCATTAACATGCAAGAAGATAAAAAAAAATAATGGGAGAAGGTGGATGACAGACAAAATCCTTGCAGTCGACCAGCTGCCTGAACTTAGTCCTTTTCTTCCGGATATGAAATCCCCTCCTTTTTTGCCCGCCCTGCCATTTCTCTCTCTCTCTCTCTCTCTCTCTCTCTCTCTCTCTCTCTCTCTCTCTCTCTCTCTCTCTCTCTCTCTCTCTCTCTCTCTCTCTCTCTCTCTTGCTCTCTCTCTTCTTTCCGGATCTTTCTCTGCTGTTTCTACCAGTGCATTTTGTAATTTCCAACAGAACTCTTCCTGAGGAACCTGAATAAACCAGAGAGAATGCATTGTAAGCCCGCCTCCGCTCTTCTTTTTACCAAAAAAGTGTGTCAAAACTTTTGAGCAGCACTCTAATGTTTCAAATATTAATGAAGAACCTACCACAGCATCCTTTTGGGGAGCAAAGATTGTTCAACAATGAGGATGATCACTCTGCCAAAAAGGGGTAAACTTTACAGGCATCAAGTCTCTATCATTGATGGGAACCGGGATTGGCATTTCGATTCTTCCAGGGTAGTTCACCTTTTTTTTTTTTACTTCGATATGGAGTTTTCATCCCCCAAAGAAAGAGTTGCAAACACCAACGAAGAAGAATGGGCTACAAAGTTGGTTTAACGTAACAAAGAGTGGTCGGCAACATTGGAAACTCAATGATATCATGGGAAGGAGGACACACAGGCTGAACAGGTCTTCAACAAAGATATGTTATGTTCAATGTTAGAGTTCGAAAAGGATACTTTTCATCTCCATTCAGTTCTGCTTGAAATTCATTCATTCATTCCTATCATTAATATTGTCAATAACTGTAAAGCACAAACAACAAAAATGGAATCCAGTGAGTTAGGATTGTTTGGGAAAATCGGTAAGTGGAATTGGAGGCCGTTGGCATAACAATGAAAGCAAAGGTTGTGCTCGTCAATCACTGAACTGTGGGGCAACAAATATAATATAGAAATATAAAATCCCAGAAAATACATGCATGCTTAAAATATGTGAATTCAACTTAATGGGTGTCTTTGAACGCAACGCTTCATGTTGTTTTGCTGCTTTAAAGAAACTAGTGTTAGCTAAATAGGTTTTGGTGATTAACTGTGATTAATTAATTAGAATTAAAATGTGATTAATTTGTATTCATTTGACAGGTCTAGCTTTTCTATTATGTATAGTGTTATTTTTTTCAGTAATTTTTTTGTGTTTTTTAGTTTTAGGTTTGGTGTTTACATTTGCGTTTTCTAATGTTGTTTTTGTTATGATTGTGTTTTTAGTGTTATATTTTGTGTTTTTTTGTGTTACTGTAAAAGTGACAAATGATGTGTTGAAATGCGATGTCTCTTTCAGAACACGAAACTTGAAACCAAACATCCTCTCAGCATCATCACCCGCCTTCATCCTCCTCCTTCTCCGCCTCATCATCATCATCTGCATCCGCCCCTACGTCACTTTGTGTAAGACACACGCACACACACACACACCCCTAGTAAGTGTCTCCTCCTCCCTCATTCATCACGTTTCATTGACGTCCACTCTGCTTTCTCGTTCACCCTCCTCCTCATCACATCAGCCAGTCCATCACCCACCTCCTCACACACACACACACACATACACACACAGAATGTCTGAATTGCATCTCCTAAAATAGAGTCCTCCTACGTATTCTGTTGCATCAGTGCATCACTTCATGTCTGCTTGGCTGCTGCATACACACACACACACACACACACACACACACAAACACACACACAGGGATCCAATAGAAAAGCTGAGCCTTGACAAAGAGCCCCCATCCTATACTGATAGATAGATATTTATTTTAAGATGCCTCCTTATGTCTCCAGGCAAAGTCAGGTGTTGACACAAACGTGTTGCCCTGTACAGTATTACGCAATCAATGTGCACCGATACAGTCGACGTTCTGCTGACTTTTCCCGTCAGAAATATGGAAGTGAACGAACATTATGTATGGACACAGAGCACCGACAATCAGGTACACGATGTCCTCTCCCGCTCACGCTCCTTCATTGTCCGGCTTCCTGCTTGCCCCTCGCTTCCTGTTCTCTCTGCGCGGGGGCGTCACTGCGGCGCCTCGCGCGTCCTCATCGGCGTGTTCCGTGTGCACGTCACAGAGTGCATCACGTCTCAGTTAGCATGCTGCACTCATAACACGCTCCAGGAGGAGGGAGAACATGTTGTACTCGACTTGTCTCTCTCTCTCTCTCTACCTTGGTTCTCTTGTTTCCAGCATTCAGGGCCTGCTTCCCTACCCTGCTCATTTGGAGTGGTGTTCAGTCCAAAATGGCTGACCTTGCACCCCAGGGTTGACCATGTCATTCTCCGCAGGAAGGCTAGGGGCGCTGTTCTCCCATGAGTCGACTAGTCAGGGCTTGTCGGTTGTTTAGCTTGGAAGCTTCCTTCCTGGATGGAATCCATGCGTTATGACACTCAGGTGTCGGCAAAGTACAAAGTACTATATATAACTATAAGTTATACAGCAATACCTCATTTATCACAATGAATTGGTTCCAGAAAATTCCTTATTACCACACAGAATATTTCCATAAAACCTCTTTATGACCTTCTTAATGCATTTTTACCTTTACTAGAACCCTCTAGACCCTTATAGTCACCTATACACTCTAAATTAAATTAAATTAAATTACTTTACTTTACTTTACTTTACTTTACTTTACTTTACTTTACTTTACTTTACTTTACTTTACTTTACTTTACTTTACTTTACTTTACTTTACTTTACTTTACTTTACTTTACTTTACTTCACTTCACTTCACTTCACTTCACTTCACTTCACTTCACTTCACTTCACTTCACTTCACTTCACTTCACTTCACTTCACTTCACTTCACTTCACTTCACTTCACTTCACTTCACTTCACTTCACTTCATTGTAATAAGTGATGCCCGGGGGTGGGATTGAACTCGAGTAGCTGTGAGGTCTGCGCGCTAACCACTCGAACACCGTGCAACCTACGTTATATCATATATTACCCAATAAAATAGACACAATAAGAGAATATAAGACATGATATGTTCCTTGTTGGCTGCACAGCGAATGAGTGGTTAGCGTGCAGGCCTCACAGCTAGGAGATCCGAGTTCAATCCCACCCTCGGCCATCTCTGTGTGGAATTTGCATGTTTTCCCCGTGCATGCGTGGGTTTTCTCCGGGTACTCTGGTTTCCTCCCACATTCCAAAAACATGCTAGGTTAATTGGCGACTCCAAATTGTCTATGGTATGAATGTGAGTGTGAATGGTTGTTTGTCTACATGTGCCCTGTGATTGGCTGGCCACCAGTCCAGGGTGTACCCTGCCTCTCGCCCGAAGACAGCTGGGATAGGCTCCAGCACACCTCACAACCCTTGTGAGGATAAGCGGTAGAAAATGAATGAATGTTCCTTGTTCATTTTTTACTCCATGTTCTGGACAATACTTCCTGCGGTGGCAATTGTCTCATTAATGTAACATTACCGACACCTAGTGACCAGTGTAGAATACTACATATCATCTTTGAATGCGTCTTCTCAATGCCAATTCCTGCTTTTCACAGGATTTATGTTCCACTCTGTAGGCTAAATATTGTTGTTTTGAATTTTATATCATATCTATTTTATTTTTGTATACCTTCTACTGGTTTGTAATTCTTATTCGTTCTCATAATTGGAGATTAACAAACATGTAAGGGGAGGTACATTTATTTAAAAATTAGTTAATTATTTAACTTCATTTTATTGAACTGGTCCTTGAGATGCCGCACGGTGGACGAGTGGGTTGGCAACCAAAACAAGGCAGGCTTAAACAGGTTCTAAAAGGCTGACTTTTGTTCCAAAACTGATGGACGCATACTAAAAAAAAGGATGGTGGGGCCACTTTAACTTAACCCCCCCCCCAGGATGATACAGAAGGACATAAATAATTATTCAATGAATGCCTGAGGATATGTTTTTTTAGCGTAGCTAACAAAGTGGGCAGCCGGTATCGGGTCACGCTGGGAGGATGTGATTCATAACTCTGTTGTAAGCCACAGGAAGTGTGGGTGGAGGGAGGGGGGGGGGCGTTCTCTGTGTAAGCACTAGATTAGAGAATCCAGACTGGTGGCAGACCTGGTCCCTCTTTAAAGGATTGAACCCGCTGATCTTTGGCCCACATGCTGTGAACAATCATGACAGGAGAAAAGCTGTGATGTTTGTACATTTAAAACTTTATTAACAAAGATTTGTTTTTGTTTTTTTTTTAAGCATAAAAGCAGCTTACAGGTGAGGTATGTACTGTCATAACAATTATTATTACGGGATGTTCACATTCATTAATACACAGGAAAGTTTTAAAGATGCAAGCAGCACCTTTGCAGCACCATGTTGGTCCACAGCAGTAGTGTGTCTGCGTGGGGTGGGTAACCATCGACCACCTCACTTCCTGCTGATTCACACTTTGAGTCAGCACTTTTCAGTGAGTCACTTCTTGTCGGGCCGGTTCCTCTTGTGTGACTCAGCCCACGGGATCGCTCCTATCCGAACTTTCCACTCGGAGAGCTCGCTCCTCTGGGCCGGAACGGTCCATCCGCAAGACCGTGGATGTGGGTCATATCCAGACCACTCGTGTGTGAGAAAAACAAACAGTCGGCTCCAAAGTCCAGTGGAGCCTCCTCAGTGGTGTCAGCAGGCCGGTATGACCCGGTTAAGGGACAAAGCCGTGAGGGACTCCGCGGGTCCCAGGCGGCAGCTGGCCGGCGGGGCCGGAGCGGAGTGACGCTCCTCTCCCGGCTCCAGTCTCGCCCTCTTGCTGGGGAGGAAGTCCGGCGCCGCTGACGTCCTTCCCCGACGCTTCCTGGAGCGTCTCGTCGGGCTCTGGTTCTCTTTGTCCTCGGCGGGCTCCCCCTCCTCCATGTCCTCCACTATGTCCGCCTCCTGGTGCGCACCTCCCCCCGTCGTCAGGCTCACCTCGGCGGGTGTCTGCTCCGGCTGGGGCGGCTCCAGCTCGGTCGGTTCTTCCGCACCGCTCTCCATGGGCGGTGGCGACGACGAGTGGTAGATGTCCCGGGCCGAGCGCATGACCAGGGACAACAGGAGGCTCCGGTGGAGTCTCAGTCCGCCTCTTTGGGTCCTGGACGCGTACAGCTTGCTGATGGACACGGCTAGAACCCTCCGGGCCTCCGCGTTCACCTCCATTGCTGCCGTGTCACTCATTGTTGTCGGTGTGTATTTACGCGCGGTGTTTTAGGGTTTCGTGTTTTTGGCGCAAGGACCAACTCGACGATTTGAAAAAGAAAAAGTGGACTTTTAAAGGTCTTGGTTCGGGACGCTTTGTTTAGTGAAGTAAGAAGGCGTCACTGAGGAGAATTGAGAGCTTTCCATGAGCAGGGTGGCTTTTTATGTACTCGGTGACGTCACACTGGATTCCTCAGCCAGCAGGCTCCGCCCACACCTGCGACACAAGCACACACACACAAACCATCTGTTCCGTCTAGGATGTTTCTTCTCAGTTTTTAGTTTCTCTTCCTCATTTGCTTTTCTTCCACTTCACTAAAACCGTTGGAAATACTTTAAAAGCAGTGTCACTGACAAAATCACAATCCTTTATTGTTATATCGTCTTACACAATCAAGACTCCAGGAAGTTAGCATTATTTATTCTGGTGTATTGTTATTGTGTCGGAATATGTACATTTAAATGTACACTTACGTACAAATAAATATGTTTTATAGGTTAAAATGTCCCTGGTAGGCTGCCGTCATGTTATCAGGTACTTCTGTCAGATATAAACTTCGCTTCAAAATCGTTTCACTAAAGTCAGTGACGTCACATGTTTATCTTTTAGAGAAAAAATGTGACTTTACGTGGGTGAACAAGTTTAAACCAAAAAAAGCTCCCCTCAAATTTCATGGGAGTTTCTCACACACGTAAATGACTCACATACTTCGCTCCCTCGCCTTGCCATATATGGCTTTTCCGGTTGTAAAGTCCCCACGAGAGGCGCAGAGTGGAAAAGCCGTGACGTTAGCGCCCCGCCTCTTCCGCCCCCCCCCCACCCCCCCACCCACCGTAGCACAGCTGTGGTGACGTCACCAACGCTCCATATATGGCGTGGCAGCCGGTGTAAACAAGGTTACTAAGAGTTACTAAGAGGCGCCACGAGGTCAAAGGCGGTAGTCGTCACGGTGCCTTCACGAGCCGATTGGGAGTTTGTAATTTGTAATTCTAACGCAGGTGTATGTTATACGCGTAGTCAGTCAGTGCGATTAAGTTAGCCAGTCTTTAAGCAAGGCAAGTTTAGCATAATTGTCATGCAAATTGCTGCTCCGGTGTGCGGTTACAATGCTGTTGCATACATAGTAGGAGACCACGAAGTGTAGCCATGGTAACGCGACTTTCCTTTTAAATGGGTCCAGTTCTTTTTCAAACTCAGCCCAACACTGACTTAGACTGGAGAGCGAGAACTAAACTTTACAGCGTCACATAAACGCTGCACATTTGCTTTCCTGTCACTGACGTCATTGCCTTAGGTATGTATGCTATGTATCCACAGCTATAAAAATAGACAACACTAGTGCACTGCATGTTATATAAGATAACTTGTGGCATGCTGTAAAATAACAATGTCTCTTTTAGATCGTGTTCGTTACTATGATAAAGGTAAAAATGAAATCACAATTGCATACAATTTTGTCTTTATTTGTACCTTAAACATCTTCCACCACTTTATTGACATTGTGTGCCATTAAAGGCTGTACTATTTATTTAGTTCATTTGGTTAACCTGCATTGTCCTTTTAAGGCTGTTAGTGTAATACTTTAGTTTTTGCTGTCATGTATTTGTAGTATAATGTACCGTATAATGTACCGCCCTACAAATAGGAAGCTGATAGGTCCCTCAGGGGGTAAACGGTCGTAAAATATACTCCCTGAATCTATAAAGTGATTAATCCGTATGCCAATGAAGGCCACGCTTGATGATATATTTTACATGGAGACAACCAGCCGTGACCTCGCTTCGTGTCTGCACCTGATGGTCACTATGGCAACATGTGTGTGTGCGTGTCTGCGATGTGTGTGTTGTCGTACTGCCTCCGCTTGAGGCCAAATGGCTTAGTGAGGAATGTGCCTGTGCATGCATGTGTTTGTACATGAGTGTGTGTGTTGACCTGCCCAACATAAGCTGACCTCGCCCTGGTGGCCATGTTTGACCTCTGCACACGTGACATTGTCTTAAACAAAGACCTTTCAACAAAAATCACACTTTATAGTTTATTATTTAGATGCAGTGCGAGAGTAACTTTTATGTGCTAATATTACATTGTTGCATTCAGCATTTGCTTGATTGTGTTTTGTAGCGCTCTGCAAAGCAGGTTATAGAAGCAAGTAGGTCATCCGTACAAGGAGCACTTGAAGGCACCACGAGGGAAAGGGTCAGGACCGTGGTCTATTTATAAACTCAGCAGCGTTATCTCGCAGCTTCATTTTGGGACTTCTTGTGCCTTTTCCTGTGATGTCATTGTGTTTTCTTCAGCCGTGTGAGTGGACACACATAAGTGCAAAATAAGAACACAAACGCCTCTCGCACGGACCAAACTGAGTCAAACTTTCACACCTTATGTGACAAAGAAAAAAAACCCAAAATTGTATGCATTTCAGCTTCTGGCTTGTTTTGAATGCCGACTTATTTTAAATGTACTGTGTTGTTTATACATTAATTCATATATTATATTATATATATTATATATATTGCCCTTCAAATCTTTCTCATTACATTGTTGTTTTGCTTATTAATTCCCTAAATTACCAAGTACTACCAATTATTTTTCACTCTCCAAATTTTACAGTGAGGCTGATAAACGGCCTGTGAATTTTCACAGGGCAGGGAGGGAGGGGGTAAGTGGAGGAAACAGGATGAGGACAGGAAGGAAGGAAGGAAGGGAGAGCCGTAGACAGGACGAAGGTGGGACAGATGGACTGCCACAAAACGGACAGGGAGGGGTTTGCTGAACACGCATCCTTTCTGTTTGTCTGTGCATGTATGCAGTGTAGTTGGGTGTGACTGTGGAGGCAGGTATTGTTACCATAGCAACCTTCTGTGTACAAACTGTTCCATTCACCGCCTCTGAATTACCTTATTTTTGAACACAATCGTAATTGTTATGTTACTGGATCCATAACTCCAACATTTGCTCCAGTAGCAGTAGTATTTATGAAGACATGTTTTTTAAGTGTCTGAAAGTTTACACTGAGGCCTGAAAGCCTCCTGCCTGCAGCGCATGCGCTGGGGCTCGACGCACCCGGAAGCACCATGTCGCTGGAGGACCCGTTTTTCGTCGTGAAAGGGTAAGAACGAAATAAAAACAACCTTAAAACTGAGCGAAAACATTCACTGCGCATGGTTTAATCGACGTGTGACATCTCTCCCGTTCGGCGAGCCGCCGTGTGAGCCAAAAACAAAAGTTTATGTCAGCGGAGTTTCCGCTGCTAACTAGCTTAAATGCTATCAACGTGTCGATGTCTTGTTTGTGTGAAGCAAAGAAAAAGTCTCTTTCACTCTCTCTAATCGTCTAATCGCATGCTTTTGTTTTAACCACTGTTTGCTTCACCTTTGGTATTCTTTTTTTCCGATCCCGTAAACGCGAAGCTGCGAAGTCACGAAAGGATGCGAAGTTGGTTTGTTCTTTGTTTAAGCAATGTGTGTGTCTGTGTGTTCGCGCGTGCGCACAAAGGAGGTATAAAAAGAATCTAAATTTGCTAAGAAATCCTATGGAACTATAACGTGTGTGTGTGTGATTGCAGGGAGGTGCAGAAGGCCACTGCGCGTGCGCGCAGCCTGTTTGACAGGTGGGAGGAGCTACTGCAGGATGGCACTCAGGTGAGACCAACACCATAAAAACAAATAACTGTACACGCTGAGAGAGTCAAGCAGAAACGTTTTCTTGCGGTTTCATACTGGTGTCCCATTACAGGCATTATGTAATAGTTTCTTGTTTCCTTGATGGTCAGGTGAGTCGTGATGAATTGGACTGGAGCACAAATGAGCTGCGCAACTGCCTTCGGGCCATCGACTGGGACTTGGAGGACCTTAGTGAGACCATCAGTATCCTTGACGAGGCCCGCGACTTCCTCCACATGAGCGTCATGCGTCTTGTTTTCACAACAAACTTGTGCTTTGTTGCCTGTACTCCCACAAGATGGCCTTC
Source organism: Doryrhamphus excisus (assembly GCF_030265055.1). Taxonomy (NCBI): domain Eukaryota; kingdom Metazoa; phylum Chordata; class Actinopteri; order Syngnathiformes; family Syngnathidae; genus Doryrhamphus; species Doryrhamphus excisus. The sequence continues at coordinate 18,140,928 of NC_080466.1, read as the reverse complement.
ACGCCCTGGGGCGTGTCGCCACAGTGTTTATTTATTTTTAGTAAGCTTAAAAACATTAATGAATGGATAGTGATACTCAAACATAGCATGTTTGTTCACGATATGTAACTTTCAGTCTTGTGACGCTTTCCTTAAGGGCGCAGTACGCAATAACCTCTGAAGTGTACAATTTAGAATTTTGATTTTTACAACAAATAAGCTAATTTACATGATTTGTGGTTTGAGTTTGCGCCGTCCAGTCACTGATTCATGTAGGCTGGCTAACAATAGGGAGAATATCTTTTCCATCATCGTCATGGCAATGTTGTTTGGTTCTTGAGCTGCCGGTTCAGGTATCGTGGAGTCTAATCCCGGGAAGTTCCGTCTGGGCGAAGAGGAGCTTCAGGAGAGGAGAGACTTTGTGGAGCGAACCAGAAAATCAGTGCAGGTGAAGTTCCCTCATTATGATTTTGCTATGTGTTGGTATGCTAATGTAAGCATGTTGGCATTGCTAGCATACTAGCAATTTTTCCCTATTTTTATGGGTCGATAATTATATGTTACTGTTCTGTGCAGGAGATGAAGGACCATTTGTCCAGTCCATCGGCTGTGGCTCAGACAGAGAAGAAGAACAAGCAGGTCCATGCACGCTGGAACTGGATGTGTTTGAGAGCTTCTTTCAGCAACCATCTGGTTTTTGCTCTTTCAGGCCCTGTTGGCGTCATCGTCTGTCCCGGACAGGTCTACGGGCCTGGAGGCCCACCTGGTGTCAACCAACTCCAGATACATCCAGGAACAGCAGGAACAACAACAGGTAGCAAAAGAGTCAAGTGGTGGATTCATGCAGGGGTGGAAAGAGTACTAGTTTGTGTGTGTGTGTGCGTGTGTGTGTGTGTGTAGCTGATCATGCAGGAGCAGGATGATCATCTGGAGTTGGTGTCCGGAAGCATCCGAGTCCTCAAAGACATGTCAGGACGCATCGGGGACGAACTGGATGAGCAGGCCATGTGAGTGCGCATCCTCCTTACCTTCTTCCTTCTTCTTTCTCGGTTTCTTGCTTTTCTTCTTCTTGCTCTTCTTTTAATAAAGTAATATTACTAGAAAAAGCCCGCAGACCTCACAGCTAGGAGACCCGGGTTCAATTCCACCCTCGGCCATCTCTTTGTGGAGTTTGCATGTTCTCCCCGTGCATGCGTGGGTTTTCTCCGGGTACTCCGGTTTCCTCCCACATTCCAAAAACATTCTAGGTTAATTGGCGACTCCAAATTGTCCATAGGTATGAATGTGAGTGTGAATGGTTGTTTGTCTATATGTGCCCTGTGATTCGCTGGCCACCAGTCCAGGGTGTACCCCGCCTCTCGCCCAAAGACAGCTGGGATAGGCTCCAGCACCCCCTTGTGAAGGTAAGCGGTAGAAAATGAATGAATATTACTAGAATTTTTTTTTATATTAAGACTTTTACATCATTAAATAGTGGATGATTACTTTTAATCGCTGTAAAACATTGAGACCACTTTTGATTGACTGAAAAGGATTTGAAAACTGCAGGAAATAAAGGCCCTTATTTTGAAAAAAACTGCTTCCCACTATGGACGCTCTTGCAGCATATTGGAGGACTTCACAGACGAGATGGACCAGACGTCGTCCCGCATGGACTCGGTCCTCAAGAAGCTGGAAAAGGTCTCTCACATGACCAGCAGTACGTGTGCATACACACACACACACACATTCAATTTTACCATGGCAACAAGAGTTGATCCCGACAAATTCCTGTTGTGGCTGCAGGCCGTCGTCAGTGGTGCGCCATCGTCGTGCTGGTGGCCGTCCTTCTCTTCGTCCTCATCCTCTTCTTCGCCCTCTGACCCTGGTGACCTCCGAAGTCTTGACTCCGCCCTTCCCCCCAGAGGGAAATAACACATGCCCTGCCCCCTCCACGCTATTTTACTTCCCCGAGTCTGTATAGCCTTGTGGTGGAGACATCAATGATTGACAGCAGAGGTGGGTGGCGGCCAATTCAAATCAGGGATGGTTGTTTTGTTTGTGTTTTTTTTTTTTGCCAGGTTAAAAGGTCACGAAACATTTGGACTGCTTCTCTGAGCTTCATTAAGATGGAGCGTAACAGAAAGGTGTTTTTTTTTAAGACTTGGTTGCCTTAAATCTATTTTTATACCTTGGAAATGTTCCCGCCTTGACGTGATGACGTCAGTCTCGAGTGATCTGTCGAGTGACGTCACAAAAGTCAAGCCAGCAGACCTCCTGCAGGCTGGAAGCAGTTGCTAGGCAGGATGCTGCAGCAGGAAGCACACCCTTGTTAAGTGTAGTGCGCCCCCTGCTGGAGGACAAAGGTCCTGTGTAGATGTTGCTGCAGTATGAATACTTTGACAGTTTCTGCCTTTTATGTACAAAATCCACATGAAGACATTTCGCCTCTTGTTATCGCACCTTCAGAGAAAGGAGGATACTTTAAAAGTTCAGATGAGAACTTAACCAAACGTATTTTATCCACAGTTTACTGCCAACTTTGAATGCTTTAAATGTAAACACAATGTTTGGAAGCTCTTTGTTTTTTTTATATTATCTTGAAAAGATTAAGCAAAAGTTCAATTCTGTGTGATAAATCACATTTCAAATTGATTTGTCTTTTATTCAGATACTTAATAAGGCCATGTTCTGTAAATTCTTGCATCCGGATGGGAAAGGATCAGATGTAATACACTAAGTCCACCAAGTGTGGCGCTGTAAACCATATTCAGACGGGACACCGTGTGGTTTTGTCCACTGCTGGATAAGTCACAGTTAGCCAACAAAAACTACATTTGGTTACTACAACTGTTTCCCAAGTATATTAGTCCATGTTCGACTTTATAAACGAGATTAATTAACTTAAAATGTTTTGTATAAAGTCTTCATGTAAGTAAGTACATTTACAGCTCGGCCTTGACACATCCAATATGGCGGCGAAGACGTTGTGGCGTCTGTGTCTGTGCTGTAAACAAACACACGGAACCACGTGACATACAAAATGTCCGTCGCCTTCCAAGCCTTTTCTAAAGAAAGTGGAATTACCTCTGTGAGTAATTTTGAAGTATAATACAACAAAACGTCTGGAATATGTCGACTTGGGTGAGTTATACCAAGCCACGAGCATTTGTGGTCACGTGACGGCGACAGATTGGTGACGTCATCACTTTCATAAAGCATCGGTTCGCATAAAACAACGAGTCACTATGGAAGCTGTTTGAGTGCGAATGAAAGGCTGACATGATGAAATAAAATTGGTGAAAATTTTAAACTTTGTAATATATTGAAGAAGAGTCGTAATTTGATAAACTGTAACTGAAAAAAAATGATAATTGGAGGATAAAGTTGTCATTTTACAAGAAAAATATTCCAAGAATCAAAGCGACGTGTTTGGTTACAAACATTTGATTTATTTTATTATTGAGATTGTATCCTCATATTTCAATCAGTATGCTTTCTTTTGTCTTCAAACACAGTATTTAATGTGCAATTATTTCTTACTGGTCACAGGAATTCACAAGTAATTGGCACTTAGAACACATGGTGGTGTGGGGGGGCACTGACATATACAAGGTGGTGGGAGGGGGGGTGAGACGTTTACTGCATTTGTTTTTTTTAAATAAATGACCTTTAAAAAAAACTGCTTGTTTCCTGTGTGATTAATCAAAAACAATTACCAAAAAAAAATCAATAAAAGCTCGTCATGCTGCGAGTGCACATTCCAACATAGTGCTTTTATATATGTGCTGATATACATTTGAATATATTTTTATATTCATATATTTATTTGTATTCACTGTGACAGGAGGAACACCAGAGACAGAGCGGTTGCCGTGGGTACGTGTAAGCCCCGCCCACACTTCCTGTGAGGTAAGACTGTGTTTTGCATGAGGTGGTGAGCTGTGCAGCGTTCAAAAGGTCAGACAATGGCTGAAAGCTTCCGAGGTAAACTGCTTTTGTTGTGTAGAAAAACTGTAGAAAACTGGCACACACGTCTTAAGAGTGTGTGTGCGAGGTTCTTCAGAGGTCTGAGTGTGTGTGTGTCTCTGGTGTTTGAAGACTGAGGCGATGATTGAGTGACGATGATACATAGCTTTTTTTTATATATATATTGACCACCATGGGGTTCTAAAGCAAGAAAAATCCACCCCTTCAAGCGTCAAGCGTTCCAGAATGTTCTCTCGTATGAGCTGGTACTTAATTGCTTTACGTTTACAACAAGTGGCCGCCATGTTTGGATTGACGACACAATTTGGTCAGTGTCTGAAAGCGCGGGTCTTTTCTAGGGTGGATTTCTCCGTCAACATTCATGTCTAAAAACTGCAACCAGGTCATATATACTTATTTTATCTTCTCAGGATTCTCCTCAAAAAACACCAAAGGAGTCAAAAAAATAATGCTCAAGTCATTCTAGCTAGTAAATTAGCTCCGCCCACCACACAAAGTCGAGACGTGCTTTTTTTTGTGAACATGAATGTCATTAAAAGAGAAAACAACTTATCAAAAAGAGTACAAAAACATTAAAAACAAACAAAAAAATAAACCATACAAAAAGATTCCCCCCACATCAGACACCCTAGCCACAGACAGGAAGTGACACAGTCAGCGTACTCAGAAAGGTGCAAAGGGCTTTGGCGCCATCTTGCGGTGAGACAAGAAAGCGCTCACCCAAAGGTGCTTTCTTAAAAAAAAAAAAAAATACTAGCACTCCTGGTCACTTTAGCTCCCCCTGTGGCCGGGCGGTGACAGACAGACGGGCGGAGTCACACGTGGACGAGAACGTATTTGGTCTTGGGGGGCACTTTTTTTGGCTTTGGGGGGGTTAACGTCGCGTAAACAAGCGGCGGCGCTGTGCTTTTAAGGTGCTCGCATGAATACAGTGATGAAGACTTTCATAAACAAAATTACAATTGCTTACTGGGACAATCGCCATCTGGTGGCCGATGACAGGCACTGCAGCTGCTAAGCCCCCATTTGCTCTAAGCTGCAGTGGCAGATGTCGGCCACCAGGGGAGCGAGGAAAAAAAATAACATTCAGGCAACTGCCGCCGCTTTTAAGTAAACTTTCGCTTTGGATTGATTGGATTTTTATCAACGAGGGTGTTTTTTTTTCTTTTGTTTGTCGTCCACTCGTCCCCGCCCGTCTCCTCTCATAGCACCGCAATGGCAGTACAGTACGACCGATAGCAAAAACAAAACAAAACAAACAAAACCCCGCCCACTTCCCCAGCACCTCAGCCATACAATGATGCAAAAATATGTGGTTCTCTTTCTCTACGACTATTTTACAACTAACAGAATCTCAGCCGCTATCGTTACAAAAGTTAATTATTAGTACCGGCTCGTCTTTCAACACACTACATACTGTACACAAACTCAAACGTAGAAAACTTAATCCAAAAATAATAATAAAAAAAAAGACTTCTAGTGAAATGTTGAATCACTTCTTCCCAAATGGAACCCAGCTATTTCTGTCCAGTCAGGTGATTGCTCCTCCTCCTTAGCAACATCATAATGGGATGCCTTGCTAAATTGTAAATGAACAAGTTGTCAATATTATATACTCATGAGTGTAATACGCATGCCGGGCCAGTAGGGGGCAACATCCCTTCACTGATTTGAGTCACCAAAGCAAATACAGGTATTTCTCATATGTCCTTACATCAGGGGTTAAAAATGTACTCATCATGAATGTATAAACATGTATAAGAATACAAATAAGATATGTCCACATGAAAACATATTTCCAAAATTTGGATTGATTTCCAGCATTCGGAAAACATGATAGAAACGGGATCAACACCGTGTGGGATGCAGTGGTGGTGTATCCCATATATCGTATACGGTTCCATTTCTAGTCTGTTGCTAAAAACATGAGGTAATGTTGCACATTTTCATTGATTCAGACCCCAAAACAACCATTCCGAGAAATATTAACTTCATGCGGACACGTCCTTAAGTCATGTGACTGTGATGGATCGATGTGTGTAAATGTAAATGTACACTTTGACCCTTCTGGTGCATCAAAGAAAAGAAAAAGTCATATTAGCTATGTGGGAAAGTGGATGTAAGCCTGTGGCGGCCATCATGGAGGCTAGGATGGTATCTTTGAACATGTAAAAGGATCGGCTCCTATGAATCCGACCGTGATAATTAAACGGTACAGTGGCGTCATTATTTCTCGGCGTTGTTGGGACTATATTTCATACGTCCTTCATGTATTCAGTGTACGGCGGGAGTAACTCGGTACGCAGAGCGAGGCCCTCTATGTGTTCCGCCATCTTGGTGCTGACGGACACAGACTATTAGGCAACACATCCTGTGATGTTTGGCGCCATGGAAAAAAACGACAAGACGTGTTCCTGTCATGATCGTACCGCAGTGCTTCAGGGAGGCGTCATCTCCGATCCTTTCAGTGCAATTCCAACCCCCCCACCACCACCAGCGCCTGTTTAAAACTTCATCCTTTGTGTCATTAGCGTGTCTGTACAGTACAGCTAGAGTCATTAAGCCCCGCCCATCTGCAGAGGGCACTTACATAAACAAACGCACATGCAGGTGTTTATGTTGGACGAGCACCTCCTCCTCCTCCTGTCTCTTTGTCTGGATTGTGGCTTCGCTCGTGTGATGGCAGACTGCCGCAGTGCCTTGTCTGTCCTGGGAGATTCTTCTACACCCCCCCCCTCCCCCCAACCCTCACACGCCTCTCTCCTCCCCTCCTCCTCCTCCAAGTCTGCCACGACTAGAATTTTGGCTGCCTCGGTTCAACAGTCTGGTCAATGTTAGCCCGCTGATTGGCGGCGCTTCTTGTGAGGACGCTTCCGATTGGCTGCCAGTGGGGAAAAAACGAGGACAGGCTGAGACCCGCCTCCTCATCATCACCATCATCATCATCATCATCATCAGACTGGCTGCTTTTTTGGTGCCGTAAACACAAACAAAACAACCATGACAGACACCCACCCTTGCACAGGTGTGTGTGCGTGTGTGTGTGTGCGATAGAGAATATGACAACAAAAGAGAGCAGTGTGGGAAAGTGCAGCAAACAGACATTTACAAAAACAAGCAAAAATATCAAGAGTCAAAAGCGTCCAGGCGCACAGACCTCAAATCAATTATTTTACTACATCACAAATTAAATGACTGTAACAACAGCGCCCCTGCTGGTGGCGGTTAAGTAGCACAAGAAAATGCTTTATTTTTTATATTTCAATAAAAATCGTAGTAAATCGAGTGGCGCTTAGAGTTTTAAGATAGCGACTGATACTAAAAATATCCTCTGGATTATTAGATTTTATAAAATTAACTTCACCGATGTTTATTGTCATCTGCCTACTTTTTATTTGGCTTTACTTGTTTTGTTTTTTTAAGGTCATGAAGTGAGTTTGCACATTGAATATTGTTATCGTTGTATTGACACATTCATTCATTTAACTCATGGATGTCATTTTACCTTGCTTTGTCTGTTAGGGTGTTGTAGTATTAGGGTCACATTGAAAAAACTAAAGTCGAACATTTACAAGAAAAATAACATACGATTATGACAATGAAGTTGAATATTTACAAGAAAAAAATTGTACATTTATGACAAAAAAGTCGAATATTTACGAGAAAAAAGTTGTACATTTATGGGAAAAAAGTTCAATTTATGAGTACAAAGACATACAGTACATTTACAATTTTTTTTGTAAATTTAGGAAAAAAGTTGTAATATTACCTTTGCCCAAGGACAAAGGTCTCGGGCAATGCCTGTTACAACGGAGTAGTAAAATAAATGGAGTAAATTTAGGAGAAAAATGGGGGACTCATGTGACCTTTGGCCTTGGCCATGTGGAGGCGGTGGGGTAAGGACGTTTTTTTTCCTCAATGTGGCCCTAAAACACAGTTGTTGTCCGTGCTTTTCTTTGACACATGATTGTCCTGCTAAAACTTAAAAATTTTGTCTTAAAAATGTTAAATACAGTACATACTGCATATACATTTTAATTCATGACTATTACAATAAATGAATTATTAAAAAAATTAACGCAATTCAATAATTGCTTCACACAATCACTCAGTTCCTAATCAATGTCTACGCCCACCCTAAATGTACTCTGCTATGGAATATAATTCCTTATTTCCAATATTTAAATGTATAAAATAAGCATGACTTTTGAGGCACATTTCTCCCTGATGTTATTTTAGGCAATAAGCGAAAAAGATGATACTGTAAAATCGACAAATGAAGGAAATGAAAATGAAAGAATGAAAGAATGAAGGCATGTAACGCTCGTTCTTTCGACAACAAAGTATCCAAGACTGAATCAACAGCGCCTCTGCTGGCTGCAGCCAAGCGGTGCACTCCATTGCTTCATGATGCAATTTATCAAACATCAATTGGAATACTGTACAATCCATCCCATCCATTCTGATGGATGCGCTTTTTAATACCTTATATTTATATAAAATAAATGTATGATGTGTGTGTCGGAAAAAGGTGTGAGGCAGACAAAAACAAACAATGTCTACACACACACACAAACACACACACACATCCACCCACGCAGTGACAAGCATGCGCAATCAGTGCACGATGCAGCCAGACACACACGTATGCGGCACATAGATTGAAAAGCATTGTGGCTGGCTTGGGGACAGACAGACAGACACACACACACACACACACACACAAGAGAAGACAAAAAAACCATACATTAATATGCATGCGCGCACACATGAGCACACAAAGCCTCCACATAAGCAGCCAGTCTTAATACGCATTCATTACATATACATTGTGTACGTATAACCCCCCCAGCCTTGCTCATGGGGGGGGGGGGGGGGGGGGGTCACGCTGTCCTGTCCTCGTCTTCCCTCTGTCGGCAACGGCGAATACGTCCGATTTAACAAGGTGGCAGGTTTTAGACAACAAAAAAAATGTGAAAACTGCCCTTGGAAAGCCCCCCCTACGCCCCCCACCCCCACGTCCCCTTTAAAGCCTGTTTTAAAAAGACGGCGCTCTGGTTTCAGGGGAGAAGGTGCAGACGTCGTTATCTAATTGAGGGGATGCAGTCATTGAAAGCGTATTCGGGTACGGCAATATTGCGCTTTTGCTGGGCTCTCTGTATGAAAGGCACAGGTAGATGTTCTACTACCGATTCTGATGTGGCAGTAGTGTGGGTTCTCTGTTTCAGTAAGTTGCGATTGTACCATTTTTATTTGGGGGGGGGGGGGGGGTCCTTTGCCTTAAAGCCTCTTAAATCACATTTAAATATAAAAAAAAACAGTGTACCTCAAATATTGTTTTTAAATAACACTAGCCTGAATATACACATTTTAAAAAACACTGGTCTCGATTGGACGGCGCCTTCAAGGTTTACTTTGAGGGGGGGGGGGGGGGTTTGACAGTTTAACTAGCGGCAAAAGTCCAAAAGACGACATTGACGCTAAACAGTCCGACGCTTGACAGCAACACTCGGGATGCCACCCCGCACGGTAAGGTGCTTGACGTTTACCGTCCAAATATTTAAAGTTTTAAGGTTTCGAAGTAGTCCGAGTCAACGCAGAACCCAACGTCTCCTTGAACAAAAGCTGACATGTTGGAGAGGTGACAATGAGGTTCTCTGTATTTGTGAGTCTTAGAGAAGTTGGTTTCTATGGCAACGTTGATGTAGAAATCTAAAATGGGATTCCTAACCTCATCAACAAAAGGTTCGACTTGCTGGCATGGCTTCTCACGCCTTGTTAGAAGGATTTTTACATTAAAAAGGGTATAAATCCACCACCGCCCCCCCACACCCCACCCAACCCCGACTCTGGATTGTTCAACATTTCTCTGAGGAATCAGCAGATCTCAGCGGACAGGAAGTAGCGCAGGTCTTTGACCAACATTGTTGGAACAGCACACATTTAAAGTTTAACGTAAACAAACTTGCGTCGTTCTTCTGGACCCGTCAGCAGGGGTGGGGACGAGGTGAAGCCCCCTCCCCCCAACCCCTGCTTGTACATTCAGTATGACAACAACAGTGTTAGCGCACATGTGACTTGGTCACGCCTCTCCTGGGAATGTCAGATTTTGGCAGGAGAGGAACCTCCATGACAACATGCAGAAGGGTGGGGTGGGGGGCAAGACTCGGGGGCGCGCGCAAGACTCGGGAGGGGGGCGCTCCACCTCCTGTCACGGACACTTTGGGAGGGACAACATCGAGGCAAGCGAGTAAACGTCGGCGAAGATCAAAGCTGGGTGAAGATAGAAAGCAAGGAAAGAAAAATCCCCAAACAACAGAAGCAGCGACACCAGAAAAACCTCATCGCTGCTCCTCCCCCCTCCCTCCCCCCATCTGTCCAAATATTGGTCAGTTCACTCACTCAAAACAAAGTGCTGCCGTCTCCTCCCGCCCCCTGGAGGGTGTCTGCTCCCCCGCCCGCTTCGTTACTGTTGGCACCGGCGGCCGCCACGGCATCCAAGGAAGCAGCATCAAAGCCTTGCTCTCCGCCCAGCCCGTCGGCCTCCATCTTTACGCTGTCGGCAAGAAACGTGGAGTAGGCGTCGCTGTCGGCCATCAGGAGTTTGAGTTTGGGGATCCAGCTCTTTCGGACCACACGGCGAGCGTTGGTGCACATGTCGGCGGCAATGGCGTTCATCTCGCTCTCCCTAAAGCTCGGCGCGAAGTTCTGACAGTAGACTGAAGGATGGAGGTGAAGACAAAGAAGGGATGAAAATGGGAGGCAGGGCGGTGACGGTGTGAAATTTACGGAGTGTCAGGTGACTCACATTTAACGGCGTGCAGCACTCTGTTGTCCAGCGGCTTGCGGCTCGGGTCATTGGTTGATGAGCGGATGCCGGTACCACAACTGTTAGCCAGAGTGCTCCTGTGGAAAGAAAACACTGTGAACTTCCCGACCATTCTATTAGGATCAGAAACAGGAAGTGCTAAATTTTTGGGTGCGGTTTGCTGCTCACCTGTCAAAGAAGGCGGCGAGCAGTCGCCTGAGCAGGACTTTGTGGCGGGTGCCGGCGCTGACGTGGCAGTTCATGAGCTGGGCACGCGAGATGTACACCGAGGTGCCGCTCACCAGCTCCAGCTTCTCGGCGGGGTCGCCCTCCTCGTAGAGCTTCGGGTGGCAGCGGTTGCCAATCTGGCTGATGAGCTCTGACGGCAGCGATGCCAGCTCCTGTCTGGCTCGTCCACCTCTGCCACCCCGGCCACCACCCGAGTCCGGGGCAGCGTCTGGGAGAGCCTCCACCTTTTCCCCGGTCGCTGAGGGGCGAAATGAGAAGTTAGCGGACCCCTGATTGTACTGTAAAGGTTCTCTTTCTGGTTCTTTGGACCACATTGATCCATCACTTAATTAGAAAGGTTTTCAAATTGGATTTTGAGAGCGATGTCTTAGGTCAGGGGTCTCAAACATGCAGCCCGCGGGCCAAATATGGCCCGGAGGACACTAGTTTGAGGCCCCCGCCTTGTTAGTGCGGCCCGCGCAAGTTTGATATGGATGCTGTATGATATCATGTACCCAGAAAAAATTATTACGTTTGATTAATGTTCATGTTAAAGGTTAAATAACTGTTAATAGTTATCCTCCCTATTCGTGTGGAAGTGGTAAGTTTTGGGCTTTTTTAAGTTTAAAGGAAATGACTTGAAGGCTACCGTTTAGGTCGCTAGCTCTCTAGTTTGCGAGTTAGCATGTGTCTCAAGACCCTGCAGTTGCGCAATATGTTGTAAATAAAATAATAATAATGTTTGTTAATTTTAATCTGAAAAAAATAATTTGTCTACCCACCAACTATATGTGGTTTAAGTTTTTATTATTTGCCGTTTTATTATTATTATTATATTTATTTATTACTGATTGATTGATTTTCTTTATTCTTGATTTATTTTTCATCTTATTTTGTGCAGAAAAATAAAAATTGATATTTGAGAACAGTGGAATGTTTTATCAGAGCTTTTATTGTAGAAAATTGGAACCAAAGCACTGAAAAAGTTTGTATATTTTTCTGTTTTTTAATAAATGGGTTTTTTTTTGGGGGGGGGACCTGATGCGGCCCAGCCTTGCCCAGACCCTAGCTCCAGTGGCCCCCAGGTAAATTGAGTTTGAGACCCCTGTCTTAGGTTAAAGCCCTGGAGGAAAGAACCCAGAATGGAAGTACACGTTGTCTATATGCTGTAGCAGTCGCCGCGCCATGTTGTGCAACTCCGATGGTGCTACGCGAGTGTGGCCGGAATCTAACGGTGCAACAATAATATCAAACAGTTCTGACCTGCAGTGTTGGCGTTGAGCATGCTGTACATGGTGTATATGTTGCAGATTTGTCTGTACTGTTCCTCTGCGCTCTCATCGGCCATCTCGTCTTCTTCCTCGTCGTCGTGGTAACTGATGGGCGAGTCGCTCGTATACAGGCTGAACGTGCCCGGACTCGTCCCTTCAGGGGTGCCACCATTTTGATTGTTGTTGTTGTTTGTGGTAGTGGCGGCGGCGGCGGCGCTGCCGTTATTGCTGCTGTTGGGGTTACTGCTGACTCCGCCCCCACCAGGCAATAGGGGTGCATTGGAGGCCAGAGCACCCTGCCCAGACGACTCCTGGGTAGCGGTGCTGGAGGAGAACGATGAAGAGGATGACGAGGAAGAGTAGCGAGGAGCCTTCCTTTGGCCGCCTCCCGCTCCAGAGCCGCCTCCACCGTCGCGGTTGCCCCCCTCCCACAGTCGCTTGGCCACCGGGATGCAGACCACGGAGTAGGGGAATCCCTCCGTCTGCAGAGAACGGATCATTTCATTGGATTGAACAATCTTACTGTTCCACTCCAGTCCTGTAGGTGGCGGTACAAAGTTGCCAGATACAGCAAGCTTTTTCTTTCCTGCATGTGGAGGCTCACTCATACACTCAAAATGGAATCTACAGGAAGAAGTACGTCAAGAAGTGAGGAGGTCTACCTGTTGAGGCTGAGGTGTAGCGGCCGTCTGTTCCGTCTTGACCTTGTGCACCAAGGGGAGGGGTGTCAGACAAGAGGCGGGTCTGCCAGAAGCCGGGGGCCCGCCGGCCCCTCCTACCATTGGTGTGACCGGACTCTGAGGCTCTGTCTCTTCTGTGTGGAGACCCTGTGAGTCACAGCTCGGGGACGAGACCTGCGGAAGCAAAGGACACATTTACAATTCAATCCACGTTGTTGTCGTCTTTCCTGATCCCAGTCCCTCTTTTTGGCTAGTACCTTGAGGAAAAACTCTGTGCCCTTCTCCATGATCTGTTGGATCTGGAGGAAGCCGGCCGTGTACATGAGCAGGAACTGGTCGCCCACGTTCATGCTGAGGCGGCCCGTGTAGCAGAAGGCTAGAATTTGCTGGAAGCTCTGTGGCTGCACGGCGGGCGGCAGCTCCACCACCGAGCTCTTCCCGCCAGCATTGAACAGGTCCCGGAAGTACGAGGAGCTGGCGGCCAGCACAGCACGGTGCGCCTAAGGAGTGGAGGGCAAAAGTACTTTTGAGAATAATTATTTCTTGTTGTTGTTATCTTTGCATTTTATTTACGGCGTCTGATGTATTACTGCTGGCTGTGAATTAAATTGCCCCTCCAGAGATAAACGACACCTTTTAAAACTTTACACCCGAAGCTCCTGACAGAGGAGTGGGGAGGCTGCGTTGGACTGCTGGAAAAACATTCAAATGAGGACTCCGGCAATTTATTTTCTTATCTCACCAACTGACTTGCACTGCAATCACTGAGGGACTAATTAAACTCGACTGTACATCTTCAAAAAAACGATTTGGTCGACTGAACTCTGGGAAAATGAGCAATGCAGGCTCTCTGCAGGCGTGCCGCTCTAGCTCTTCTACCAGGGACAACAATATGAAAAGAAGATGGTTTGTACATTTCTTAAAGATCTCGTGCACACATTAAATACTGTCCCACTACCATGTACTGTACGTCAACGCCGTCCTAAGAACATAAACTATTTGTTATCAAACATTCACTCAATTGGCTTAGGAAAGAGTCTGACCTTGAAGGCGTGTCCCTTGACCACCACAGAGATGTCACAGTAGAGGCCCTGCAAACGCTGCTCGTTCAGACACTCCAGGACGTTGTTGCCAAAGTTGGGGATCGCCATCTGTAGCGTCTGAGCCATAACGCTGTGCCCAGCACCACGGGGTCTGTGAGGGTCCACAACAATGTGAGAAAAATCCCTTTGTGATGATTAAAGACTTCAATATTCAGTCAACAACCGGACTTCTAAACCCCAAATGTAGTCCATTTTTGGGGTATGGCTTTGTTTTTTTTTTACCTTACTGCACCACTTCAAAATGAGTGTTCGGATGATTTCTGGCCCACTTCTCTTTCCCACTGCTCGGTCAAAACAAAGTCGCTTATATAACGCGTCTACTTCACCGTCACAGCAACGCATCACAACAAGCTGTGATCAAAAGTGGACCAACATTCAACCAGACATGAAATAATCCGTCCTTAATAATAGATTAGTTTGGTTTCAACGACACATAAAGTAGGATATTTTCATCCTGCTATCATTTTACACAAGACCAAAGTTGTACTCTATAGATCAGGGGTGTCCAAACTTTTTCCAGTGAGGCACACACAGTGAAAAATGAAAGGATGCAACTTTGCTACTTTGATATTTTGCAAAGGAACACATGTAGACATGCTAAAAAGTTATATACATTTCAGCTTTGTCACTGATTCTTGAGCAGTAGCCACATTTACATGAGGAGTTTTTGACCTTTCCGAAAGCAATGGTACACATGGAAAGGAATATTCCAATCACGTGTCTACATGCGCCGCTATAATGAACCAGAATAGTCAATGGGGCATGCGCAGTAAAGCGTAAACACCAACATCACGTGATACCGACTTCTTCGAGTTTTTCTTTCACTTGTTGGAATAACTCCGTATTGCCAGTTTTTTGTTCGTCCAGTCTTGAAATTTAGTTTGAATCAAAAACAAACTTTCCGCAGCAGTCCAGTGCCGATTGCTCGCCTCCATTTTTTTAAATCGAAGAACGTCTCGAGCTGCGTGTTACGTCATATCTTAGCATTCGCTGAAAGAACGCACACGGGAACAGGAAAAGATAAAGTTCAATCTTGCTAATATTTTATAATTAAGCTTGGCACATGTTTTATATAGATATGTATTTTCTTTTTTAATAAAACTGGACTTGTGAATGGCGTATAGAAGGGTTTAGATTCTGTTCCACAGATGGCGCTAATGCACACGAAAGCTGCTTGCCAACCACCAATAAACAACAGAAGACAGGGCTCGACAATAACGATGTACCGATGGCCCGGGGCAAGTTAAAACAAAATTCGGGCAAGTAAATCTAATCATTAATATTCCCGTCGGGCAAGTGCACTTTGGCATGCCATACTGCCAAGAGTTTTTTTTTTTACAGCGGTTCTTGTTGGGTGTTGGTAAAACATGGACTACGTAATTCCGGTGGTAATTTGCAAACCAATCCTTGCAATGGACCAATCAGAATCGTTTATTTAGACCGCGGTCCGTAATCCACAGTCCGCGTTTTACCCACACCCGTTGTTCGCGATCAACCAATCAGCGATCGTTTGACTAGGAAAACATCCATCATGGCGTCGCTGCCAACATCGTCTAATTCTGAAGGAAACAGCAAAAAGTGATGAAGCAGTGCCTCCTAAACAAGTATTTTATTAGCGGCAGCAAATCAAATGATGGCACAGGTGAGTGTATCACATTGCTGTGACAATTTGAAGTGGTCACAATGAAACACCACCCATTAGATCCAATACCAAGTGCTGATTTTGCACAAGCTACAAAATCTAGCGTTTCCATTTCTCTGTGTATTTTTCTCACCTTTGCTTCACAAATTGTTGTTTGACCATTGAGCATTTTTTTCTGGATTAAAAACACTTTACTAGTACACAAATGTGTCTATTCAATAATGTTTCATTGTGGTGCGCAACTTATAAATATCACTGCTTACTACGACTACCATGTGTAAGGTATTATTTATTATTTTATTTATTTGAGATTCTCATGTGATGCCACAAAAAATTACATGATATCATTATGGCAGTCCTTTCATTTTACATGGGGCAAGTTCGGGCAAGTAGTTCTCACCTTAAGGATTCCCTATGGGCAAGTCATTTTGGTTTTTAATGTAGAGCCCTGGAAGAAGAAAAACACCACAAAGAAGAACGCAGTCTGACAACTTTCCGTTTGAGCGGGTACAAGATACCTCAATCAGATTGGGGTATGGAATATTCCATCCCTGTGAATCCGATTATATATTCATTCGGATTGGCACTTTTCTTTCGGAATGAGGTGTATACAAAGGTTACATTCTTTCCGTTTGAGCAAATAACCCGAATGGAATTGGACTATTTGGTTCCATGTATACGTGGCTACTGTGTTTGTCTGCTATATGATAGAACTGAAAAGGCTGATCCCAACAACCAGTCATTTATAAAGGAAAATCTTGAAAATTACAAATGGTACCCAAACGTTTTCATACCGTTAACTCAGGAAGGAGCAAACTCTTTCACATTACTTACAAAAAAAATTTCACCAAAAATTCACAAATCTGCCAACATGTCAACATGAGGTTGTCTGTGTGCACGTTTTAATGTAGTTGTTAAGGTGCTGCCGTTGTATCACACAGATTAGTAATAATGATTAAATTAACAACACATGTCAACATAACCCATTTTTCACAGAAATTATCCCTTTGGGTATCAAATTTAAATTTTATGTCAACAAAAGTAGTGCAGAATGCTCGGAGAATGCTCCTGCTGCACGAGTATGAATCCTTGGTGTTTTCCCCTGAATGCAATGCAAACAATAACATTTAACATTTATATGAATTATTGCTGCTCATTTAAGATTCACATGGCGTTGATGCACCTCACTTGCCAAAAATCTCCACCGCTGTTTAAAAATTCACACGCAAACTCCTCATTAAAAGAATGTGAGACTGGGCTGAGAGAAGCGAGCTAAACGAGTGCTGGACCTGTGCCTGGCGCCCACGTGAGTGCCACGTCGAGGACGAAGGGGCATTGGCACTTTGTCATAATGAATTTGTTAGCTTTACAGCAGCTAATTATTTGGGAGGCAAGTGGAAATAAGACTACGTGTCACAGTAAACATGGCCTATTTATAGTTCTCGTACCGCATATTGAAATGGAACTATTCAATTCCATTTTACACAGCTTCCCGTCTTCACACATTCTGCGTGCTTTGGTGGTTTTAACGGTAATGTTTGTTAGCGGCACTTGGTGGGCGTCTGCAGTGTGTACGATAACTTCTCACTACTGTCACTACGCACTGCAGACAGTCCAGATCCAAAGTGTCTGCATACAGAAAAATGGGAAGCATGGCGAGATAAGCAGCACTTAACAAAACACATTAAAAAAAGTGAGGAATGAGCACAGATATGTGGTCCAGCTCAAATATGAGCCCTTATATTAGTTCAACAATATACTACATAACTTTTTTTTTGTGTGCTTTTTATTAGTACTTTTAGTACTTTTTTCTTAACAGAGTCTATTTTTTACTGTGCGTGTGAATGGTTGTTTGGCTATATGTGCCCTGCGATTGGCTGGCGACCAGTCCAGGGTGTACCCCGCCTCTCGCCCGAAGTCAGCTGGGATAGGCTCCATCATACCCCCACGACTCCAATGAGGTGTGGAAAATGGATGAGTTATGACCTATTTTAAGTGCAATTTCTGCTAATAGAGACAGAGTCCATTTTATTTTCATTGTCTTTGTTTGTTTAATGTATTATGTTGTTATAATCCTATAGAGTGGGTCTTGTGTTTACAGACCACAATTACATTTTTTAATTCATTTATGGGTGCACGTATACATGACCACAAAACTACTTTACACGGACCGTCATATGTTTGGGGTTTTTCTGATGGGAAGGCGTGTGTACATCTGTATTTACGATACACTGCGACACACTAAAAATGAGATGCGTGATGCAAATGGCCCCCCGAGCTGAACTTTAAACACCTCTTGTCTAGAAAAAACCCCAAAAACAATCAGCACAGCCACAGAGAAACACGGTATAAATTAATACTGAATATAGCAGTAATTACAGATATAAATATTACTTTCATTGTTCATTTGTACAATCACATAATCAAGCCTCAAGATAAGATAGCAATCCATACATTGACATGCTTATGTACGTGTAGAAAAAGCCTTAAACAGCCTGGGTTTGACCCCTGAAACAGATGCCAAAATGTACTACAAGAGGTGAAAATCCCCCATTAACACACCATGTGACATTTGCACTTTGCGTGGCCTCAAGTGAGCAAGTGAACAGACGGCGCTTCCGACAATAAGACGCCTGTGTCGCTTCCAGGTGTAAATATGCACCGTTGCATGAATAATAAGCAGACAGTTGCCATGACAACAAGCATTGTGCCTATTAAAGAATGAATGCTGATAACACACTTTTAAGATTGAATTTTACATTGCACAAAAGGTATTATAGAATATAGAATTAACAGAGACGATGCAGGCGAGGATCTACTTTAAAACTCCGGCAAGCATTGAGATGTCACCCAATGACACCCGACACGCCACGCCACCTTTTTCCTCCTGGCGGGTCAGTGGGGGTCACCACGACATCCAGGAAGCATAAAGGGAAGTTAATTGCCGCTACTTGACCTTTGCACTGTGGCCCCTTTGTGCCCCATTAAACACTCTGACACCCCCACGCCCCCACCCCACTGACTTACCCTGCCACAAAGTCTGCAATATTTAAAACACATGCTGACACACTACAGAGGCCAAAGCAATGCAAGCAAACCACTGCATCGATCACTTTGCATTATTAAGGATGTTAAATGTATGTTATGGTTAATTTGTTTACATTTGCACAATTCAAAATGTCTGAAAAGGAGTAGGAAGAAGCACAGTTCACTTAATCTTACCCATTCCCCATACCATTACTGATAATTCACGGCATATGTTTTACATACCTAATTTCATTTGCTTACATTTTGGCATTTAAAGTTTGTCCACTTCCTGTGAGTGTCACCATTTTCTTGGCCTATTAGCACGTAGCAAGCTAAAGCTAAGTGCTACCACCACACCTACCTAACCTATGCATACAATTCCATGAAGCTGACACATTTAAATCACATTTACACAACCAAACCCCCGAATGGCTGGCTGGACGGCAACGTCAGTGGCCTCACCTCAGTGGCGGGGACACGACAACCAAAATGAGGCTATGCTGTAACCTCCCCCCGCCCCCGACGGACTGGAGCCGAGAAAGGAAAGTTAACCCATAAATGTAAAATCAATTGATCTCACTTGGAAGTCGAGCACAGCCGGTGTCTCGCCGACAGACGACCGGGGAGGAGACGAGGGAGGTGGGGGAAAACCACCAGTGACGAGGTCAGAGAGAGCTCACGGTGCCCCGTCGTGTGCCAGCCGCGATGCCCGCTAGGATTTGGGAGTCCTCGGCTGGCCCGGGCCGGGCAGGCGGGAGGGAGGGAAAGACGGAGGGGGGCGGCGACGACACAGCGAAAACGACCAAGAACCATAAAAAAGATTATCTACTTGATGTCGATATTGTTCCTTTTAATAAAAAAAACACTGGACATATACAGATATAATGTTTAAATAAAGCAGCTAGCTTCTTCTCCGGGTTTCTTCCTTGTCCTCGCATCGCGCCGAAAGACACCGCCGCTTCATAGGGGACACACCGCTGCCCCCTCCTCCTCTAAATTGTTCTTTCTCACGGTTACTTAACATTGATTAAAATGCTCCAGTGGATCAACACAACTCGCCCTTTTCGTTATCGATTACGGAGCTTCATCTTCAGCAGACATCAACAGGTCATCCCGGGACACAACGCACCGCCAATGAGGGCCAGACAGACGAAGTCCGACCGGCATGGCGAGGCAAGCGGGCAGAATGAGTATTGGATAGTCTGGATGCAACTTTATCACATTAAAATGATAATTAATTGCGTTCGGTGACAATTGTATTACGATATAAGCGCTAATTATTGTAAGAAGCGGTATTTTTTGGAAAGTTCCGGCATGTGGCAAGAAGGGCTCATGGAGCCCCTCACCAGGGGTATTGAAGCGGCAGGAGGGGTGGCTAACCCGCGGCGATGAGTCGGTGCTTAAAGTTTGCCCATTGGCCCATCCCCCCATAGCAGCTAGCTCAACTTCTGTGCTGTTAAACAATTAAAAACAACAATGGCTTCTTCACTCCACCTCCCCTCGCTTTTCAACACGATATTCATCACCTACCATTCACTTTACTGTCCTGAAAAAAAGAAGTCCACCATGAAAAAAGAACCAGAGTTCCACAGGGCATCACAGCGCGGCCCAACCGTCGACCTGTGCGTGCTACTCGGATAGTGCTCACTCACCCCCTCGGCCGCTGGAAAGTGGTTCTTGGCGGAGGAAGGAAACAAGGAGGACCAGGGAAGCTCGCGTGTTCTGCTAGTGTGTCCCTCCGCCGCGCCGCAGGCAGCCATTCATTGCTGGGACTCTCTACAGCAGCGGTGTGTGTGTGATGGCGTGCGTGTGCTCATGAAGGCATGCACGTACACACTAGTACTTGACGGGGGGGAAGGGGGCGAAGGGGTGTGGGCATAATGTACTGGCAAAGAGGGATTGTCTTCCTTCCTTTTTCCCCAGGTTGCAGACAGATTGCAGAATCATCGATCAGATAGACGGCTAGTTTAAGTCACGTGACCACATCTCCTGTAATTTCACTTTTCACCAGCAATGACTATCGATTTATCTGATATCCAGAGTAGCTAGGATGAAATCTGAATACATGATCTCGACAATATTCTCCGTAAAATAGTAAAAAAACAATAACAATGCCCATTTTTAACAGTGTAATATGCACATAATAATATACCGAAACTTCCAAAGCAACACATACAATTTTGAAATATTTGGTGCACATGAAAAATGATAATTAAAGATGGGAGAATAGATGGAATCGCCTGGTTAAGCCTGGTTGTCAGGCTACGGCGACAACTGCGCTTATGTTTCCCGTGGAGCCGCCTCAGTGTCCCTTTCAAGCAACTAATGGTGATACGAGGTTCAGCTAGACCAGGGGTGGGCAAACTACAACCAAGGGGCCACATCCGGCCCGCTAAGTGTTTGAATATGGCCCGCCCGTTCTTTCCAAAGTATTTAATTTAAACTTAACACCGCTTTCCCTGTGCTGTACAGTTTATGATTTATTATCACATATTTATAAACTATCACCAAATTAGGGTAAACAGGATGGGATTCTTGTTAAAACACCAAAAAGCATGAATCGGTTTGTTATTTGAATTAATTTGAGTTGACATACTCTCGATATCCAATATTTTATTGTTCATAGTTCATATTGTGGTTGCAGCTGGACTACCCAGCATGTCTTGCGGTCTTTTGGAAGTAACGTTTTAAAGTTACACGTCATGTTTAGCGCTTAGTTGTTGTGAATCACCCACATAGTCGTACTCGTTGATTTATGTGATACTGTAACTTGTTGTGGATATGTTGTCTTCGTTTTGTTGCACCGTGAGCAAGTATTATGTTCTTTGATGACTGCCTGTGTATAGATGGCCCCTCCGCCAAATTTTATTAAGCCAATGTGGCCCGCAAGTCAAAAAGTTTGCCCACCTCCGATTTAGGCAATCAGAACATCAATAAAACGTCACACACGCTGAAGCAGTTAATAAATCACACATAATCTGGTGTGAAATTAGGGTAAACAGGATGGGATTCTTGTTAAAACACCAAAAAGCATGAAACGGTTTGTTAGTTATTTGAGTTATTTGAGTTAATTTTAGTTAATTTTAGTTAATTTTAGTTAATTTGAGTTGATTTGAGTTAATTTGAGTTAACATACTCTCGATATCCAATGTTTTATTGTTCATAGTTCATATTGTGGTTGCAGCTGGACTACCCAGCATGTCTTGCGGTCTTTTGGAAGTAACGTTTTAAAGTTAAACGTCACGTTTAGCGCTCAGTTGTTGTGAATCACACACATAGTCGTACTCGTTGATTTATGTGATCCTGTAACTTGCTGTGGATATGTTGTCTTCGTTTTGTTGCACCGTGAGCAAGTATGATGTTTTGTTTGATGACTGCCTGCGTATAGATGGCCTCTCTGCCAAATTTTTATTAAGCCAATGTGGCCCGCGAGTCAAAAAGTTTGCCCAGCCCTGATTGAGACGATCAGAACATCAATAAAACGTCACATGCCCTGAAGCAGTTAATGAATCACACATAAACTGGTGTGAAATTAGCGTAAACAGGATGGGATTCTTGTTAAAACACCAAAAAGCATGAATTGGCTGGTATTGTCCTTCACTTGGTACATAAATGTTAATATTTTTGCAGGTTCAGTGCAATCAATCTTGCTATGGCTACTGGACTATTTACTTCCTGTGAGATTGTGGTTTTTCCATTTCTATTCACAGTCAAGATAATCCACACTCATCCACATTTTTAGCTGTACATTATTATGGAGTTGCTTAGATTCGGTTTGATTATTCATGGCCACCCTCATTCAGTAGTCATGATGTGTTTTCCAGGCTGCACACATGATGCTGGCCTGGGAGTCGAACTCGAGGAGGAGTGTGTCCTCACCTTACCCTTAAATTACGCTGCTGCTCGGTGACGTTGACAGAGCGAAGAGAGGAGAAATGGGCGGTGCTTTTGCGGTTACTACTGCCTAGAATTAGAGGCAGGGTTGAGGGGTTTTACTTTCTTTTTATACAAATCTACAATTTATTTGTAGACTGTAACACCGTAAAGAGGCATGGTATTACATAATACAGTAGGTGGTTGTTATGTTCATACATGAGTGTGTGGTTTTTAAAGGGGTTACTGTTCCTTTAAGGCTTGGCAGTCAAGTGTATCGGTTAACGTAAAGTGTGTTGGTGGAAGTAAACAGTTACGTTAAGCACACGACACGTTGTGGTTATTGTCTAGTTTCTCTAATGGTTGTAGTCTGCCAGTAAACGAAGAACCGGAAGAAGGTTAGTGCTACCGCTCGAGTTTCCGTAGGCGTATCTTAATCAAAAACATGGCGGCGCCCATACGCTTAACGTGAGAACGACTTTTGCCACAGCAAGGAAGCTGGAGTAGCAGAACAGTCAACTGCGAAAGACGGGTATATTTGCGTTTACAAACCGGTGAGTTTTATGCAGGGCCTTCAACGTTGGCTGAACTATTTGTTATAAAACACGATGAATTAGCGCGATGAAACATGACGGCAAAACATTCTTGCTAGTGTTTGAAATTGTGACAATAGACAGGCCACCTCCGCTAAAACCTACTTTACCTTACTTTGTTAGCGTTGGCCTCGTATTTAATACACCAAGCTCAATTAGTAAATGTGGTAAATGTCGGAAAATGTGGTAAATGTGTGCAAACTAGATGTTTAGTTTAGTTAAAATCCTTCCTAGAAGTGTCAACAGATATATCTGCTTTATTGTTTCCTCCATTTGTCCAGGTATTGATATATATGTTAAATTGTGTTGACCCCCAACCCAAGGTTGTGTGTCTTTATGCTGGTGCGGGCCGCCCGGCTGTCCCCTCTCATCGTCATCTCCTCACACCTACGTCCATCCCATGTAGCTGGGGCTACCGCCTCCATCAGCACAGGCCCAAGATCCATGGACCCACAGGAAACCGCCACCCGGGACCGGGAGGTTCTGAATAACAAGGCAGCTGACTCATCTTCTTGTGGAGCGCCGGATGAGGGGCAGGAGCCGTCACCTCCAGCGGGGCTCTTACCTGGCGAGACGGTGGTGAAGGAGGGCAAGGTGGCCATCTTGTTTCCTAGTGCCAATGAGGTCTTTTACAACCCAGTCCAGGAATTTAATAGAGATTTAACGTGAGTATAAGTACTAGCGTTCACATTTTATATTGTAAACCTCTGTACTTGACCTCTTGTTCTTGCTCCCCAGATGTGCCGTGATTACTGAGTTTGCCAGAGATGTGCTGACTCAGCGTGGCATCAAGTTGCAAGTGCCTGGCGAGAAGGAACGTGTGGTTGTGGCGCTGTCAGAGGACGCACACGAGTCCGATACGCAGAGCGAGAAGAAAGGAGAAGAGGCAGCAACTGTAACGGCAACTGCCGGGGAGAAATGTGAGGTAAGCGAGAGCGATCATTTAATCACAATAGCCAAGACATGATTAATCAAGTTCATGATGTTTTGTGTTTCAGCGGGGGCTTCGAGTGTTGGAGGCCTTGGCGGCGTCAGGTCTGCGGTCGGTGCGTTTCGCCCTGGAAGTGCCGGGCCTTCAAAGTGTCACCGCTAATGACTTCTCCACAAAGGCCGCCGCCCTTATAGCAAGGAACGCTCAGTACAACAAAGTCAGCGAGCTCCTCCAGGCCAGCTGCAAGGACGCCAGGTTCTGATTTGTTTTGATGTTCATTCATTCATTCATTTTCTACCGCTTTTCCTTACGAGGGTCGCAGGGGATCCTGGAGCCTCTCCCAGCTGTCTTTGGGCGAGAGGCGGGGTACACCCTGGACTGGTCACCAGCCAATCACAGGGCATTACCCACCACAACATTAAGTCAATATCATCCACTGTTGGGTGGATTTCATTAGCCTTTCCCTACAGGGCTGCATTCTAACAAAATAGCCTGACTTGCTGTCATAGCTCATTCATTTAGCAATCAGATGCTGTTCACTAAATTCATCATTTAGACCAAGGGTGAGCAAACTACGGCCCACGGGCCACATCAGGACCGTCAAACGTCTTCATCCAGCTCACCAGGCATTTCCAAATTCATTTTACAATCTGTAGCATGTACAAAAAAGCGATCCACAAAGCAACACAGCACATCAACACAGAAAGAACCTACCCACTGCACCATGTGGGCATACAAATAAATATCTAGCTATACCCATACAATCCTGCCGCAAGGCATGCAGGGAACTTGTGGTACTCCCAACATTTTGTAATGTTTGTTGCAAAATTTTTTGAGGAGGTCGTCAGAGAAGTAAACGAATAGGAGTTAACATACTCTTGATATCCAATGTTTTATTGTTCATAGTTCATACTGTGGTTGCAGCTGGACTACCCAGCATGTCTTGCGGTCTTTTGGAAGTAACGATTTAAAGTTGCACATCATGCTTAGCACTTAGTTGTTGTGAATCACCCACGTAGTCGTCCTCGTTGATTTATGCGATGCTGTAACTTGCTGTGGATATGTTGTTTTTGTTTTGTTGCACTGTGAGCAAGTATAATGTTCTGTTTGATGACTGCCTGTGTATAGATGGCCCCTCCGCCAAATTTTATTAAGCCATTAGGCCTGCGAGTCAAAACTTAAAATTTTGTGTGATCAGACCACTTCTTCGGATATTGTTGTGGGGTCTTTTGTGACTTCTTGGATGAGTCGTTGCTGTGCTCTTGGGGTCATTTTGGTTGGCCGGCCGCTCCTGGGAAGGTTCACCACTGTTCCATGTTTTGGCTATTTGTGGATAGTGGCTCTCACTGTGGTTTGCTGGAGTCCCAAAGCTTTAGAAATGGCTTTATAGCCTTTTTCACACAGATGGAGCTCAATTAAATCTTTTTCTTTTTTTTTTTTCCAAACAGGACCTTGTAGTTTTGGATGTTTTTCTTCCTTAATAATAACAATTTTGTTATCATTGACTAATATTTACATTTATTTGATGATATGAAACATAAGTGTGGCAAACATGCAAAACGGTAAGAAATCAGGAAGGGGGAAACACTTTCACCCCTCTCTATAACTTAGTGTGAGAATGCTCACATCGGCAGTGACTTCTGCACCAAATTAAAGGGAGCCTTTCAAAGTAAAAGGTTGCACAATGAGAGCATAAACATATTCAGCTAGTTCTTAACAGGTAGCGTGAAATTGATCTGTGGCGGGTCTGTTGCTTAATGTACCACATGCATTTGCCCGCAGCCTGCTTATGTATGAGATGCGAGGCAGGAAGGATCGCTACGATGTCATTGACCTGGATCCCTACGGTAGCCCCGCCTCCTTTCTGGATGCCGCCGTACAGGCGGTCAGTGACGGAGGTGAGCACTTGTCATGTGTCAGTGTTGATCCAACTTTTGACTTGCTTGTTGACCCTGACTTTGGCCGTCAGGTCTTCTGTGCGTCACGTGCACCGACATGGCGGTGCTGGCAGGGAACAGCGGCGAGACCTGCTACAGCAAATACGGCTCCGTCTCCATCAAGGCTAAATATTGTCATGAGCTGGTGAGTCAGAATATTAGGTACAGCTCCTGTATTGGATGTCATTAGATTGTGTGCCTTACAAAACATTCACCTGCTATCCTGTGTCGACTTTGCCTCCCCCGTAGGCTCTTCGCATCATCTTACACAGTTTGGACCAGCGGGCCAATGTGTATCAGCGATACATTCAGCCCATGCTGGCCATCAGCGCTGATTTCTACATTCGGGTTTTTGTACGCATCTTCACAGGACAGGCCACCGTCAAAAACTCGGCCAGGTGCGTGCACAAACAACAAACATTCATTCATTTTCTACCGCTTTTCCTCACAAGGGTCGCGGGGGGTGCTGTCTGCGGGCGAGAGGCGGGGTATACACCCTGGACTGGTGGCCAGCCAATCACAGGGCACATATAGACAAACAACCATTCACACTCACATTCATACCTATGGACAATTTGGAGTCGCCAATTAACCTAGCATGTTTTTGGAATGTGGGAGGAAACCGGAGTACCCGGAGAAAACCCACGGGGAGAACATGCAAACTCCACACAGAGATGGCAGAGGGTGACATTGAACCCTGGTCTCCTCGCTGTGAGGTCTGCGCGCTAACCACTAGTCCGCCGTGCAGCTGTGCACAAACATTTTAGGATGTTTTTTGTCTTTAAGCTAATGATCGTATGTGTTGTGTTTCAGCAAACAGGCTCTGGTCTACAACTGCGTCGGCTGCGGTTCCTTCCACTTGCAAAGGATGGGCAGGAGAACCAGCAACGGAAAACAGTAAGACGACACGAACCTCTGGACCGCATCTTCCTTCATTCTTAAAACCACAAGTTTAGTCCAGGATTTGGACTTTCTTCAGTCTGGGGATTGTCATGTCTAATACCAATACTGCAATATTGTATCAAGCAATCAGAAAACTTACTGCTAGCTTGACATTGACGTTCTCCTATGATTTTGGGTCATCATTTGCAATAAGAATGACAAGACTTACTTTACAGTTTTACTTCTACATTTTCAAAACTGATTTTAGCCACACTTTGCCAACCCCAACAGTTTTATTCAATTCTTCTAATTTCAAATTTTACCCAATTTTAGTAACTCTACATTTTTCTTATTTTTTTAAATTGAACCTACACTTTATTGTATGTATTGTAATTTTTTCAGCTGCTATTTCATGGCACACGAAACAAGGATGGCATGTGGTTGGCTGATGATGATTGATTATTGATGATTGATTCCAGCATGAAATATTCTGCTGCCACTGGACCGCCTGTGGGACCAACATGTGAACACTGCGGACAAAGACATCAGGCGAGTCATGTGATCATCACACGCTTGCTCCTTTAAGCCCAACATCGAACTTTTAATCACAAATGCAACCCCACATTTAACGTCCACTTGTGTGTTTGTGTGTTTTGTTTTGTTTTTAGCTGGGGGGTCCAATCTGGGCAGAACCCATCCACGACCAGGCCTTTGTCCAGAAGGTGTTGGCGGCGGTGTCGGGGAACCCGTCTCGTTTTGGCACGTCCAAGCGCATCGAGGGGATGCTGAGTATGGTGACCGAGGTCAGTGTTTTATTTTGACGCTCACGTCAATTTCCTGTGTGTGTCATAACTTGGCGTCCTTTTGTTGCACACAGGAGCTGGAGGACGCACCGCTTTATTACACGGTGGACAGTCTGAGCAGCACCATACACTGCAATACGCCACCTCTGCTCCAGTTTAGGTACACACAGTCCAGAGACTGGAAGACATCTGTTGATGTCCACTGGTCTCCGTAAGGGAGTTTACTGTGTGTGTGTGTGTGTGTGTGTGTTTGTGCGCAGGTCGGCTCTTCTGCACGCCGGTCACAGAGTTTCCCTCTCACACGCCTGCAAAAACGCCATCAAGACGGACGCGCCGCCCACCGCCATCTGGGACATCATGCGCTGCTGGGTGACGCCCCTCGTTTAGTCTCAGCCTGAGACCGACGTATGATGATCTGTATTGTTTATAAATGTCATCATCACCCACCCGCAGGAGAAGACCAACCCGGTGAAACGGGAGAAACTTTCAGAGATGAGCCCCGCCTTCAAGATCCTCTCCACCGAGCCCAGGTGAGGCACCTCATTCACCTTCTTCAACCCAATGTCAGCCATGTTTTTTTTTCGCTATGCATGTTTTTTTTTTTCTTCATAGCTTTGAAGCGTGTTTCACTGTGAGGGACGACGCCAACCCTCAGTCCCGTCAGCGTCACTTGACCCGGTTCCAGGAGAATCCACAAGCATTCTGGGGGCCCAAAGCCAGAGCAAAGGCCGGGTACCTAAAGCTGTTCAATTAAATCCTTCAGCTAGTCATTCTTCTCTAAATGAGCGTCTTTCCGCCCCCTAGTGGTGGCATCTCAAATGACCTGCAGAAGAAGCGTCTCAAGAACCAGAACAAGCGGAAGAACCAGATCACAGATTCCTCTCAGCTGAAGAACTTTCCCTGCAAGAGGTTCAAACAGGTCGGTTCTCCTGCACAGCAAAGGCGCCATTATTTTGAAATCAATGTCATAAATTAAATATGATGACTTTTTATACTCTTTGTTTATTGTTAACCCCTCTGTGTTGCAGGGCACATGCACACATGGCGATAAATGCTCCTATTCCCACGACACAGAGTCTACAACAGAAGAGAAAATGGAATGATTTCTCAACTTTTTGTACTTTAGTTGTTTTTAGAAAGTGGGTAATGACGTCACAGTGGGCCGACTCATGCAAAAGATTTTTTTTGCTTGTTTTTTTTTTTTTTTTTTTTGCTGTTATAACGGCCCAATAAAGCCCAGACACATCACTAAATGATTCCATTGTTATGGCATTTAGACACAGATTGACTTGAACCTAAATTTAATGAGATGCATGGAGTAGTACAAAACTGATGCTGGCATTTTGCCTTTTTGTCACCATGACTGTCTGGCACCTTTTATTGGTGTACAACGTCCTATGAGAGAAAGATGAATTTGCAAAGTAAGACTTATTGAGTTTATTGATCAATATAAAAGCATTTGTGTGTGCAAAGGTCTCGTCAGGTAAAGAATCTTGGCTCACACCAACACCGCTTTGAGAGAGACGTGTCCCAAGAAGTTTTGTGGTGTTGTGGAGTTTGTCATCTCCAAAAGGCACAAAGGAAGATGGTGGCTGTGACAATAGAGCTGCCCATTGATAAACACACAAGATGGAGGTCAAACGATTTGTAAGAAACACTCCTGATGGAAGCGGAGCGTTCCTAAGATTATCGTAGGTCCACTCTGAGCAGGAAGGTTCGAATCTCCATCGGGCTTAAGGTGACCTCCAACAGGGACGCGTCCTCAAGCTTTTTGTTCAGTGGCTTCTCACCTGAGGGGAAAAAAACAGAACGGGTACAAATAAAATAAAGTAATTGGGTACACGTGGCACGTATTCACATTTTATGACTTTATTTAGCAATGCGAGAATCCAAAACTTCCAAATAGCTTCTTTTGTTGTGATCTGCCTCCCACCCTCAAGAGTTTTTCCCTGACGATCCTCCATAGGTTCTCCATTGGGTTGAGGTCAGGGTAATACACGAGGGAACTACTATATATATTGCATAATGTGGTACTGGACTTATTATGTACAAAGTGCTTATTTGTGAAATGCAACGTGGGTATTATTCAACATGGACATGTGTTAGAGAGCCAGCATCAGTATCTCTACTCTGACATGACTTGTACTATAATTACATTACCTGTCTGTGGTGTCCAATCAAAACGAGTCATCTCATCTTTCCACTGATTGGCTGACAGGTTCAACTCGGACACACCCAGAACCTCCAGAGTGAAAAAGAGCTTCTGCATGGAACAAACATCACATGTCACTAAACGTAAATGTCACCAAATTGAACTTATCTTAGTGGATGGGTGTGACCTGCAGGTTGATGGTGACCGGCTGCGAGTTGACTTTGCTCTCCCAGCTCTGAAACTGGTGCTCCAGCCTCAGCAGGACCAGCTGCTCGTCCCACTGACTCAGTGTCAGCAAGTGGACAGCAGGGGGCAGTGCAGCCTGTAGTCCTGAGAACTACACACAGACACAACTCAAGTATGAAACACACATCCAGATGTAATCTGAAGACGCCTTATCACCTCCAGTCGAGTGTTCGGGTGGAGGTCTCCTTCGGTGAACGTAAGCAGGGGCTGCAGTACCATCCCCTGCGCTAGGGGGCGGTGCGTGTCTGCCGCTTTGGCTGGGCAGTCGAGAGAGAGCAGGAGGCGTCCTCGGACCACAAGACCGTCCGGGAAGATGTCAGAGGTCTCGTTGAGGGGCTCGGCGACTCCACGAACGTCGTCATACAAAAGACGGCGGTGGAGCTGGACAAGCGGGAGACGAGCGGTAAAACAAGGATGTGTGTGTTTATGCGTGTTTCCAGGCTGACCATGATCTCCAGAGAGCCATTCCGGATGCTTCCGCCACCTTGGGAGCGATCTGTCACCACAGTGAGTTGGTCCTCATCGTCCTGACAACACAAAAAGATAAATAGTGTACAATGTGGAATCTGCTATTCAAGGTGTCCATGTAAGGACGCCTGCAAGGAACCTTAATGAAGGCACGAGAGTTGATGGGGTAGTAGTTCCCGGCAATGGGCTCCGACTGCTTCAGGTGCCAAGTGGGGCGGAAGTCTTTCCTGTGAAACACGGCAGCATTAGTGTGTTAGACCGTCATCCATCCGTAGATGATAACTATCATTCATGGTGGAAATTTGTCTAATTAGATCAGGGGTCCCCAACAGCTGGGCCGGGGACCGTGGCGCCGTTACTACCGGGCCGCACAGAAATACTGTATAATTTATTAACGTCTCACTGTCTACCATCCCACCTAGATGGGACCATCTCGTCTCAACAAAACAAGCTAAGGCTTCCCACCGATTCAGCGGGTGAGTTATATTTTCCCTGCACTTAATATTTGCTTTTAGCCCCGTCGTGTTATTTTAGATTTGCTGTATTTGTATTTTGCCAGTCTGTGAAAACCCAAATCAAACTGGTCCGTCGTGCAAAAAAGGTTGGGGACCCCTGAATTAGATGATTTAAAACCTGGCAAAGCATGACGCAATGGCCACATGTGGTGGACATATTATTCATGGTTCTGTTATACTACAGTAAACCTCGGATATATCGGAAATTCGCTCACAACGGACAGATAAAAAAGAACCGATTTTTCTGTAATGCATTTCCAATAAAAATTCATTGCATATATCGGATTTTTTATAACGGATTTCGCCTATTTTGGACAAAATCTCCAGTCCCGTTCCAATGCATTTCCATTAAATTTCCCTCGCATATATCGGATGGCTGCATCGTGGCGCTCCGATTCGCCGAATCGTGACAGGCCGCTATACGACGTCATTTGCAGCGTTTGCAGCGTTGCCTGCGCGTCCAGGTACATTGGAAACATAGTCAAGGAAGTGCCTTTTATACCGGATATAAATCCGATATATGCGTAAAACGGACATTTTCCGGTATACGCATATAACGGATTTCGCTTATATCGGACAAAACCAGTGGGAACAATTGAATCCGATATATCCGAGGTTTACTGTATTATTATTTTTATCATTATTGTACTAGGCACGGCGGTCTAGTGGTTAGCGCGCAGACCTCACAGCTAAGAGACCAGGGTTCAATTCCACCCTCGGTGTGGAGTTTGCATGTTCTCCCTGTGCATGCGTGGGTTTTCTCCGGGTACTCCGGTTTCCTCCCACATTCCAAAAACATGCTAGGTTAATTGGCGACTCCAAATTGTCCATAGGTATGAATGTGAGTGTGAATGGTTGTTTGTCTATATGTGCCCTGTGATTGGCTGGCCACCAGTTCAGGGTGTACCCCGCCTCTCGCCCGAAGACAGCTGCGACCCTCGTGAGGAAAAGCGGTACAAAAATGAATGAATTATTATACTAGTATCATCATACTATACTGTATATTACAACATTTCAAGAAAGATGTCACCCCTTATTTTTGCATCATGTGGAAAAAGGATGTACATACATTTTGCATAAGAAGCATTATTTCACGTTTGTGTATATAAGTCAACTCACTTCCTCTGCAGAACCTCTCTTCCATTGGAGTCTGTGTAGAAGATCCCAGAGGACTCGATGTCCGTGTCTAACCGAGTTATCACCTCCTTGCCCAGGTCGTCGCTGAGAGAAAGAGGTTTACATCGCTTGGATGTTTCACACGGGCCCCAATATGGGGGGTGTGCCACTCACTCGATGGGGATGGGGCCCACGGTCCACTCCAGCTCCAGAACCCGACTGTCTGCATGGAGACGAACCACCTGCGACACCCAGGGAGCGAACCATTGCCTCACTTCCTGCATCACGGACGTCTGAGGAAGGTAAGAACGCTCATGTTACCAAACACTCGACGCATAGAAGTGTAGTCTACAAAGGCAAATAACCACAAGCTCCACACAAGATGGCAGTAGCTACACTTGAAGTATCATGAGCATCAGTAGTGGACAGCAGCTTTATCTAGGTCTGCGTACGCTTTAAAATGTTCCTACTCAGCTGCTGGTGATCCAACCCAAAATGGTACTACTCCGTACCTGAATAATTTCCGTCTTGGCGGTCTTGCTGACGACAAACGGCGTGGAGGAGTTGGGTCTAAAGATGTAAGCTCCTGACGGTTGGTTGCTCGCAGAGTTGTTGCCATCGCTGGCGTTGTACCTTGGACACGCAAACATGCTCAAAAGTCAAACACCAGTTGACGTTGAGATTGACATCAAGTAGTCTGAAAAACACAGACCAGTAAAAGTTCTGCACTAGACGGATGTTCTGTTTGGTTTCCAAGTTGGCCAGGCTGCTCAGCAGGCCGGTGTCTGGGTCGAATGTCACTTGTAGATACTGCAGCATTGAAAAGGACATTACTTGTTGAGTCCTGGTGAGTCCCATGGACTTCCCAACATGCACCAAGTGTATGGAGACCTTGTTCCAGATGGATTTAGGTCCGTTGTACCGCTTGAAGTTTGCTGGAGGACCATCCTGAAGCAGGGACACTGAGTAAGTACTGAAGCCCAGTGGCGGGGCTTGGACCTGGAAGAGGAGCTCGTTGACAGCAAAGCCTCGGTTCCCCCTCACGTTCTGCGTGGCTTGAGACACCGGAACCACCTGAAAGCAAGACATGGAACATGAACAAACATTGCAGATCATGTAAAGACACACAAAGTCTCACCTCACAGTCCACAGTCTTGCCCCGAGCGTCAGAAACCACATACGCACTCCCGTTGACAGGAAGCCTGACAGGCCAGGTGACGGGGCGAGCCAGGGGATTGAACACGTTGATGGAGAACTTGAGGAGAAACTTGTCATTCAGAAGTCTTCATTCATTGAGGATCTCATGAGTTAATCACCTTCTTGCTGGACTCCGTGAGAGAACACAGGCTGATGTTGAGGTTGTTGCAGTAGATCCGCTCGGCCGTCGAGCCGCTGAGGACGGCCAGACTGTTGCTGACCAGAACCTGGAAAACGGAGGAGCCGTGAGATCTTGAAATAAAGTGGAGACTTAAGGTGTCATACGTGATGAAGCTCAGCCCTCTCAGGACCGAGAGGGAACAAGTGATGATTGACATCATTTGGAAAATCATTTAATTTGTTAACATTGTGTCATCAGACCACAACTTCATTGTACTTATCCACACGAGGGTCGCAGGGGGTGCTGGAGCCTATCCCAGCTGTCTTCGGGCGATAGTCGGGGTACACCCTGGACTGGTGGCCAGCCAATCACAGGGCACATATAGACAAACAACCATTCACACTCACATTCATACCTATGGACAATTTGGAGTCGCCAATTAACCTAGCATGTTTTTGGAATGTGGGAGGAAACCGGAGTCCCCGGATCCAAGTCCCCTTGGATCCAAACCCAGAGATAGTGAGTTCAAGTCCCTATTTGAGCTCACACTACCAAATTTACTCTTACTTTCATTCTATGTTTTAGCATATTTCCACAGCATTTCAGTCCAGCTTCAGCTTCCAAACGGCTCCTGCGTTTATTCTAAATTCAGATTTTCGCACCTTATTAAAGCATTTAAATTGAAAAAGCAAGTGGTAATGGTAAAATCATACGGAAAAGCAATAAGCAATATGTTGGGTGACCGTCCGAAGGAACAAAACATCTTCAAAATTCAAATAAATGATCAACTAACAAATATTCCAGCTGCAACAGAGGCATTTTATTTACTATGCTATTTTATTGATTCAGTGGCGATAGGTTAATTTTCATTGAAGTTATCATATATTTGACTGTGAACACATTTAAGTATTATCTATGTATATGTGCCCTGTGTCCGTCCTGTTGGCTTTCTGCTGAGTGTGAATGGAACAAGACACAAGATTGCGAAGAGGAAACAAAAAACATCTGACCACAGTGGCACGACAAAGTCCACCAATTGTTTTCTTATCATACATCTAAATGCAATCAACTGTTTTGCTTGTGTAAGCGGTTGGAGATTGTATGCCGAGTACATCTCTTCCGTTCTCCTTGTGAGGAAAATTGATAACTGTTGGCTGAAATAGCAATATGTTTTACACCTGTGAAAACTAACACCCTTTCGATATTTTGGGTATGGACACAGTGATGCTCAATGATCTTTGCACATCCGTCACACGGCCCATCTCCAAAATTATTCATCTTTCCTTTTTACAAAAGAATTGTGCAAACCCGCTGTTGTCACTCCAAGTGGAGCTCCTCATTCTATGGCCAACTCTAAACCCACAGCATGTTGCCTATGGTCTCCATGATTGCAGAGAAACGGGTAGTAAAACAAACAATCGTTTAAACGCCACACCCTTTGGAGTTTGGTGCCAATGACCCCACCCACACCGCTTCTTGTCATTTCATTGAAATCATATTAGACCGAGGATGTCGGTCCTGTGGTCCTGGATCTCAAAAAGGCAATAATATAGTTTTAATTTTTGCACCAGAGTCAACTGGGATAGGCTCCAGCGTAGAAAGCATCAGGGGAACATTCTTTATGGACCCTCAACTTGTGACATACTTGACAATGTTGCCATCCGTTGGCCAGCCTCCTGGAGTAGTCGTTGGCCACGTGTTGCTTCTCGGTGCCCGAGACGGCGTCATGGTGCTGGGCCACCGCCATGGCTCTCCCTGGTCCACAGAACGAGCAGTCAGATTCCCGCTATCATGCCGACTGTTCAAGAGAACTTACTCAAGGTGTGACTGTCCCCCTTGCCAAAGTGTCCACTCCTGGAGGCTTGTCCGCCCAGAACCTCCAGCTGGTTACAAGTCTTCAAAAACAAGACTGATGTTTGACTCAGTAGACATCCTGGCGGCCATCTTAAATGAACCCACCTGCAGATTGCTGTTGCTGAGCCTCTCGTAGTGTTTCAACGCCGGCCTGCTGCTGAAGTAGCCGGTCCAGAAGTCATGAGCGTCATCAGCATAAGGGAAGAAGTCATCAGTTTTCAGAGCCCTGAGAGGATGACCCAGAAATAAAACTCCCAAGACGGTTCTGAGTCAAAGTCCAGTGCTTGGATCCTACCAGGATAGGTTGGCTCTGTGAAGCTCTTGAAGGTAACACGAAGGCGTGGAGTAAAGCAGGTTGACTCGACTTCCGTTGGACTGTTGCGCGTTGACGTAGTGGATCAGCTTGTCCAGGTTCTTGTACCACAGGTTGGCGTTCTCGTACTGGAAGTCTGAGCCCATGGTCATGATGATGTGATCCGTCTTGTACACCAGCGCCTGAGCGGGGAGGAAGTCCCATCAGTCCCATCCTAGCACAAACGGTTTCCAGAGCGATCACTCTGTGACTCTCACTTGGCTGTTTGCAATATTGAGGAAGCGTTCAACCACATCGTCAACGTTGTAATCCTCTAGGTTAGGGTCGTCTCTGATCGGTGGGTCGTCACATGACTGATCCCAGCAAAATCCATCAGGGGGGTTGTACCCATTAGGAAGGATCCCTGCCAGGGACAGATGAGGACACTGGTGCTGGACCATTTTACAGTTTGGACAGTTTAGTTACCGGTGAAGAGGTCGGCCATCGGTGGGGCGAGGCTGTCGGAAGCCCTCCACAGAAGCTCCTGCTCCTTTGCTAGCATCCGCCGAAGCCGGTCCTGGTAGTCCACACGACCAAAGAAAAAGCCATCATAGCCCATCTGGAATAGGACACATACATTTCTTGAACTATATAGACCCAGGGGTCTCAAACACGTGGTCCGCGGGCCACTAGTTTGAGGCCTTGATATGAATGTTTAATGTTAGTGTGGCCCGCGCAGGTTTGATATGGATGCTGTATGGTATCACGTACCCAGAAAAAATTATTACGTTTGATTAATGTTCATGTTAAAGGTTAAATAACTGTTAATAGTTATCCTCCCTATCCGTGTGGAAGTGGTAAGTTTTTGGCTATTTAAGTTTAAAGGAATAACTTGAAGGCTACCATTTAGGTCGCTAGCTCTCTAGTTTGCGAGTTAGCATGTGTCTCAAGACCCTGCAGTTGCGCAATATGTTGTAAATAAAAAAGTATAAATGTGACTATAGTCGTGTTTTGTCATGTCTACAGGGCTCTAATAATGCTTTGTTCATTTTAATCTGAAAAAAATAATTTGTCTACCCACCAACTATATGTGGTTTCTTAAGTTTTTATTATTTGCCATTTTATTATTATTATTATTATAATATTTATTTATTACTGATTGATTTTCTTTGTTCTTGATTTGTTTATTTATTTTTTATCTTATTTTGTGCAGAAAGATATTTGAGAACAGTGGAATGTTTTATCAGAGCTTTTATTGTAGAAAGTAGGAACCAAAGCACTGAAAAAGTTTGTATATTTTTCTGTTTTTAATATTGCGTTTTTTAATTTTTTTGGAAAACCCAGCCTTGCCCAGACCCTAGCTCCAGTGGCCCCCAGGTAAATTGAGTTTGAGACCCCTGATATAGACCTTCCTAGGATGTGTTGCATCCTTTCATTTTTCAGGCGGCGGCTACGTGGCCCCCGTGCTAAAAGTCTGGAGACCCCTGACTTGTATTAAAGTGAGTCGGTCCTAATCATGTCTTTCGGTACCTGTGCAAACATGGAGGCGTGCTCACGGGCGTGTCCAAAGGGGTCAATGTGCCAGGCGACCCGGGGACGTCCACAAGGTCCAAACGTCTCATTAAGGAACCTGAGACCCATGGTCATCTGGTCGATAACGGCGCTGTAGTGGGTGGTGGCCTCGTCGCTCATGCACCAGCCACCATTGACAAACTCCAGACGGCCTAAACCGGATACCTTTACTTTACCAAGTCGGTTCGATTTTAGGAATGAATCTCTCTGTGGGCGGGCGTACCTTCATTGACGAGCTGTTTGACCGTCTGCTGCATGCTGGAGCTCTGCTGGCTCCACCAGCGGTAGAAGAAGGCTGTCTCCACATAGATGAACCTGCGTTCGGGGTTCTTCAGCAGCTGGTCCACAACAGAGTCCAGAATGTACTGCACCCCCGCGTGTTGGATGTCGTTACGATCTAAACACACACACACTCATCTTATTTGCTGATGTGACACCTTCCTGAGCAGGATACAACACAACCACGTGAAAGTTGCTATCATAACAAACATTACGACAGTGAACTATTAACTTATAGAGGTTTATAGAGTTGTATCTTTTTTACTACAGGAGCGGTGCATGTCCAGACATGTGACTGACCTCCGTAAAAGTACTGGTCCACCGTCTTCAGCCAGCCCACATCGTCGTGCGTGTGTGGGACCAAGTGGACGTTCAACATGCCGGGCTTGGTGGCGTGACATGACTGCATGTACAAACACACAGGACACATCCACTGAATGATACCACACACAGGTCTCCAAAGAATCAGTGTGATTGACCAGCCTGTTTAACGGCTAATATTCCTGATAATTTGTAAGCATTTTCCTTTTAGTAATTAGTGCAAAGCGTGGCTTCACGGCGCATACGTTTTAACATTAAAATTACTTCACTTCTTTTTACACTGTTAGAAAGTTAGAAATGTTCAAATGCAACTTTAAACGTTTCCTGGACAAATGACAAAAGGTTTATGATGATCAGTTTGACCCTGGAACAGATTATTTCTACTATACTTCCATTTTGTATTAAAAGCAGCGTCAACCGTCCAAGCTAAGCTGTTTCACGTTTAATCGACCCTTACTTGTTACAAATATCACTTATGTCAGCATTAAATTGATGTTTTGTTTTTTAAAAAAAGGTGCACAATTTGAAAGATTACTGACCTGGTACCCACACACGGACTCTTTCTGGCGGACGACAGGCAAACTTAAACTTTCACTGAGGTAAATGAGCAGCATCATCCGTACAGTGGCGGCTGCCATGTTGGAAATGAAAGCAAGAGTCACATGAGTAATGTTTTTAAGTGTAGCGTCATCACGTGACCGCGTGAACCGTCAATATGATTTCTCAGTTTTGTCTCGCAGGTATCAGCAAATCTATTTTCATAGTCTTTCAAACGTCATTAGACGTAATCAGTAAAAAACGATTATTAATTAAATTGTGGGTATCGGTAAAATCCGAAGCAAGCGCCGTTTTCTTAATGTTCAACTTCACCCCATTTGCTGTTCCCCAGGCGCCATGAATGCGCCATCATTATTTCGTGTTTTGTATTGAATACGGACGGAAGCCGCGAGGCACGTACAACTACTAGTAAAACAGCATGGACGTTCACACTCAAGCAGCAGCGGGGAAGTTTCTGTATTTGACCCACCCGCCACGTTTAAATGGTATGTTTGGAAACACTACGGATTCTCAAAGAACGACGGAAAACTCGACAAAACGTCCGCCATTTGCAAAAAATGCCGCGTTAAGGAGCCGTACAACGGTAACACGACAAACATGCAGACCCCCTTAGTCAAGTCTACCGCCGCCTCCCCGTCTAGTTCCTCGTCGGACACCGGGGAAAAAACAAGCAAATCAGGTCAGTGGATCTTCAGCTGCTTTCCAAATTGTCCAGGAGCTATTTGTCCGTCCCTACAACAAGTGCCGCCACCCCCCAATTTTTTTTTTAAAAGGGTATAAGTTGTTTTACACTTTCTGCTCCTCACTATTGTATTAGCCTACTTGCTAGCTCATTCGTATTAGCATACAGCAGGGGTCGGGAACCTTTTTGGCTACAAGAGCCATGAAGACCAGATATTTTAAAAATGTGTATCTGTGAGAGCCATATACATTTTTTTAAACATTGAATGCAATAAAATGTGTGCATTTTTATGTAAGACCAACGGTTTTAGATATAATGGGCTCTAATTACGTAGACCAGGCACACTACCCCACGCCAAGGGGGTGTGGCCAGCACACTTTTGTGAGCAGCGCAGTGTCCAATAATAAATCAAATACTTGCTGCCATTAATGCAACTTCTGCTGCTGCATGGTTATGCACCGTACTCAGTATATTTCATTCTTTTGGCCATCTTTGCCAGAAGGCTTGGTTCTGCAGCTTTAGCTAGGTGACTATTTGACTAAAGGAGGAAAGTTTACATTTACATCTTAATGACCGAGGTACACTACCGCATTACCCAGTAATAATCGAGTTTTGGTGTTTGACCTTGAGAATATCATCAGGAAAGATAGATATGGTCGGCCGTATTGCAGTAGAAAATAGATGGACGGATTAAAATGCATAAGAAAGTTGTTGATTTTTAATATTATTTTTAACAGTGATTTCTGTGATGTTTACTTTAAAATGTTAGCAAACATACATTTTTATTGTGGTAAATGCTTGAGAGCCAGATACAGTCATCAAAAGAGCCCTACCTGGCTCCCGAGCCATAGGTTCCCTACCTCTGGCATACAGGAATATAAACAACCATTGATTCCACTGTTGAAAGTGTCATTATAACTTTGCTGTTGCTGTACGGTATTTTTTACAGCAGTAATTATTGTTTCATTGTTTTACTTCATCACTGAACCACTGATATTGTAATTGCATAGCCGATGTGAAATTGTGCGGAAAGTTGTTTTTGTTGCTGTTTTAAGATGGCAAAAAGAATGATCAAGAAGAAGTGCATAGTAAAAAAAGATAAACAACACTTTAGTTGAATTTACTGCCAAGTGCCTATAAGGAATAAAGCCAAATCCTTTTTGTAGGACCATACTGAATACATTTTTTTCCCTTTTGCTTATTTTCATCATGTTGAATTGCATCATATTGCAAGAAATTGCACCATGTTGGATTGCATTGATTTGGACTAAATGATTATCGCCAGAAAATTCCTTGTATCGTTAAAGTATCGTATCGCTGGCAGTGCATCGAATCGTCCTCAGTGCTGAGATTCACACCCCTAATCTATATGTGCCTTGCCATTGGGCAGGGTGTACCCCATCTCTCGCTCAAAGACAGATTAGATAGACTCCAGCATCCCTAGGATAAGCAGGATAGAAAATGGATGAATGGAATAATTTGCTGAAAATTGTTTTTTATTTCTTTCCATGGCATGAATACACCTTGACCTGACTGATACACGTTCATCCATAACTGCCATCTGCTAGGCCACTTCGTTATGAGCTTCCAAAAACACTCAGAAGTTCAACAAACTTTACAGTCGGATACAAGACAGAAGGACGTACGGCAAACAAAAGTGTAAGGCATGAATATTATTATTGTTATTATTAAGGCATACTGTAACAGTCCCACTAGCTAGAATAAAGCACTTGGTTTATTTCAAGCATTTATAACTTTGGCTTTGACCATCACGTTGCATGAAACTCATTGTCATCATTCAAAGATATTCTCCTTTGAAAACATGACTCTCAGTATGGTGAACACACATGATAATGAACATATGGCGACATGAAGACCCGATACTGTCAGTCATGTCTTGTATTGGATCCAATTAGATCGCCAATGTCATGTGACTGAGTAAGCCATTGTTTTAATGCTAGTTTATGTCATCATGCATATATATATATACAGCATATGTGGCACAGTGATCACAGGCCTTGCACTAAAGTCTCCCAGAGTGGTAATAAAGCTACATTTACTTGAACGCACCCTTTCCTGACTTAACTATATAGAACAGTATTACTGTATTTGGTCAACATGCAGACCTGAAAAACTTGTTTTCTTTGTGACCAGGTTACCTGAGCTTGTTGTTGTCAACCTTAAATAAACCTTATTAGTAATTTTTTGGTTTGTTTTCTTTACATTTTCTGTGATTTATTTAAAAAAATCAGATATTTTAGAGATGCACAATATATATTTTTTTAACCTGGAAGTAAGTAGGACTCAAATGAATTTGCATTTGACCAAATGTACCTGTTGGTTTGTCTTAATCAAGTATCATGATATTACTACTACTTCATCACTACTACCAGGAGAACCAGACTGTGGAGCAGAGGGAGCCACCTGCTGTGGCCCAGTAAGGTGCGCTGTATTCGGGTACGAAGTCGATGTGACTTTCAGATGTTCTGTTGTAGTTGGAGGATTAAAAAGTACCTTTCTTAGAAACGTTAAAGGGATTTCAAAGAGTTTGATTCCTAGTTGGGATGCAGGCCAATTACGCCCCTTCCTGGAAGTAGTACCATGGGTATGGCTAAGTCTGGCTCCGGCCCCCTGCTTCCTGGGGGCAGATGAGCAGGGTGGAGTCCAGGTCCAGCCGGAAGGCCGGATACAGCGGCTGAGAGAAGGGACATCGGAAAGTGTGGAGGAGCATCATCGTGTCGGACACGCTATAGAAGGACAGCGTCCCCTTCTGGCGCTCTAAGAAGACACCGATGCGGGGGCAGGGCGGCGCCGCCACCGTGGTTTTACGGTTGTCGTGCCAGGCGGCGTAGCCCGTGTGCGTGCACCTCAGTCGCCACGAGTTCTCATTGCGCCCAAGCAGGCAGGGCTTGCCGCCGCCCTTGCGGCCGATCCCACGGTAGGTGGCGCCGATGTCGATCCAGCCACCGCCTTGCCACTCCACCTCCCAGTAGCTGGCGCCGCCGAACTGGCCCTCCCTGCACAGCACCTGAGCCACTGAGTCGAAGCGCTGGGGGTGGGTGGGGTAGGCCTGGGGCTCCTCACCACAGTGGGCCCCAATGCGACCCTCCAAGAGAACTAGGGTGGGATGGGCTGTGTCCGGGTCCAGGGACAGATGACAGAAAACTGTTCAGAGGAGACAGAGAAGCCATGTCAGAAATACGACAAGTTGACATTTTGGCACCGAGCGGACAAAGGACACAAGCTGATGAATGATTGATGATCTACAAGGTGTTGGATGCTGTCATCCTATCAGCTCCTCTCCGGACAAACGCTGAGTGACAGCCATCACCAAGCAGGATCCACAAGGCATTCTCACATTTTAAAAACATCGGTTTCCCTTTCAGCTAGCAATGATCCTGGGACTTGAGGAGGACCTCCATTTATACAATTCTACTAGGTTAGCATTCCACTGTGTACCTTATTGACTCCAAAGGAGATTCTGGACCAGATTTAGCTGCAGAAAACCAGGTTGTCCAGGTTCCAAAATAAAATTTTTAGATTTCCTAGTAAATCCTTCAGAATCAGCTCAGCGTCAAAGAGGCGTTTGAATGACCAGCATTCATTAAAAGCAACTTAACAAAGGAAGCAAGTCATCTATTTATTTTCCACATTATTATTATAATACGGGAGCCAGGCAACGACATTCATTCATTCATTCATTTTCTACCGCTTTTTCCTCACGAGGGTCGCGGGGGTGCTGGAGCCTATCCCAGCTGTCTTTGGGCGAGAGGCGGGGTACACCCTGGACTGGTGGCCAGCCAATCACAGGGCACATATAGACAAACAACCATTCACACTCACATTCATACCTGTGGACAATTTGGAGTCGCCAATTAACCTAGCATGTTTTTGGAATGTGGGAGGAAACCGGATGCATGCACGGGGAGAACATGCAAACTCCACACAGAGATGGCCGAGGGTGGAATTGAACCCTGGTCTCCTAGCTGTGAGGTCTGCGCGCTAACCACTAGACCGCCGCAGGCAACGACATTTCATTGGCAATTTCACTATCTATCTATCTATCTATCTATCTATCTATCTATCTATCTATCTATCTATCTATCTATCTATCTATCTATCTATCTATCTATCTATCTATCTATCTATCTATCTATCTATCTACCCACCTATCTATCTATCTATCTACCCACCTATCTATCTATCTATCTACCCATCTACCCACCTATCTATCTATCTACCCACCTATCTATCTATCTATCTACCCACCCATCTATCCATCTATCTACCCACCCATCTATCCATCTATCTACCCACCCATCTATCCACCCATCTACCCACCCATCTATCTATCCATCCACCCACCCATCTATCTACCATATATCTATCCACCCACCCATCTACCCATCTATCTACCCATCCACCCATCTATCTATCTACCCATCCACCCATCTGTCTACCCACCCATCTACACATCTATCTCTCTACCTATCCACCCATTTACCCATCTATCTACCCACCCATCCACCTATCTATCCATCCACCTATCTACCCATCTATCTACCTATCCACCCATCTACCCACCCACCCATCTACCCACCCACCATCTATCTATCTACCCATCCACCCATCTGTCTACCCACCCATCTACCTATCCATCTATCTACCCATCTATCTATCCACCCATCTACACATCTATCT
Organism: Doryrhamphus excisus; assembly: GCF_030265055.1. NCBI lineage: Eukaryota > Metazoa > Chordata > Actinopteri > Syngnathiformes > Syngnathidae > Doryrhamphus > Doryrhamphus excisus. Next base: position 18,097,128 of record NC_080466.1, on the reverse strand, counting down.
CTCTACCTATCCACCCATCTATCTACCCACCCATCCACCTATCCATCCATACCCATCTATCTATCCATCCATCCATCTATCTATCTCACAGTAGAACCCACTGCGTTCTTATTACTTTGCGCTTTGCCAAGAATGCACTCCCTTGCACTAAATGAGGCCCGCCCATGTATTTGTTCTGTGTATCGGCAGGGCCAGTTCTGCTTACATCTTAGGAAAGCGGCCCTCATCCTCTGATCGGCCGGCTGCAGAGACAGCAAGGACAGAGGGAAGGATGCCGGCAACACTACAGAGGCAGAGAAGAGGAGAAGGCGGTGTTTATTTATCCTGGGATGGGAACCTTAGTTTGAGAGTGAAAAAGAGTAGCATCATGTACAGTGATGCACGCTAACGTCCACTGACCTTGGGTGGGGTCTTGACATGCTGATCGTGGTGACTGATGAGGCTTGAAGTTCTCTGCACCGAGATGCCGGAAGAAGAAGGATACATTCATAATGGAAAATTGTGCATCATATGAGACTAGTTATATTTGAAAATGTGCAGCAGAGCCTTTTTGTGGGCTTCCAGACCTTCTGGAACGGATTCATAACACTGAACCAAGGTTCTAGTATGACTACAGCACTTGTGTTAGCTTAATTAGCAGGCCTTCTTAAAAAGAACTAATTAGTCAGGCACCGAGCCAGGTTATGTCGGGTAAAATGTTGAATTAATGATGGGTACATAGCTCAGTGTCACATGACCTACTGTCATTGAGGATGTATGTTCTCACCTTTGGCACACTCGCCACCTGACGCGTGGTTCTGGTTAACTGCAAGACAGACACGATTAAGTACAAAAGGAGGTAAGGTGAGATGAAGTGTGTGTCTCATCTCCATGTTCTTTACCTGCCTGGCTGATCTTGTCCACCTCCTCACGGCACACCTCCTCAACACGGCTGCGGAGGTGACACAGCGTCCTCCTGGCACCGCTGAAGGCCTCGGTGGGTAGGTTTAGGGTCCTTGAAGCACGAGCAGCCGGGACAGGAAGACACAACAGCGGCGCCGCCTGGGAGGACGGAGAGGAAAGAGTGTCTTTAGAACGCCTTGCTAGATCCTTCAGACGGGCATTGTCTCCATGTTGAGCCTTCTGCTGCCTCCAGGAGATGCTACAATGCCCTTCCTCCTCGTTTTCATGTGACTTTGAGCTCGAGACATAAAGAGAATGGGCAATAACAAAACGAACTTATCAGCCTCACCTGCAGGAAGTGTCCGTTGTCTTCCGTTTGGAGAAGTTGGTTGATCTCCTCATCCCTCCTCCTCAGTGCATCCAGGTCTTTCTGCAGCATCTCCACTTCCAGCTCGGCCCGTCCCACCGCCGCTCGCTCCCGGGCCTCCAACCTCGCACGGACCTACACAAGAGTCAACATATGCCTATCGGGGTACATTGTGGTCATCTACCATGCAACCTGTTCCACTATTTTACACCTCAGTCTTAGTCTTCTCTAGGTGGTGGACCATGTCAGCAAAAAGAGCCTCGCTGTCCTCCAAAACGACAGAAGCAGACACCTGCACCGCACAGACATGACAAAACGCTTAAAAGATAGAAGAACCCTTTCCATGGTGTCCATGGTGATACGCACCTTCAGGGACTCCAAACTCTGCTGAAACTCCTCCAGCTCACGCTCGCAGGTTCGGATTTTACCCTGAACCATCCTCTGAGACTCTTGAAGCTGAAGCTGGACACCAGACAGACCAGAAAGTACCGTTAGATTTGTCCAAATAAAAGCACCTTTAGACATTAAAATATATATTTATATATATATTTATTAGTCATATTAGAATGTTTACAATCAGGATTATACAATATTAGTATTACAGTACCTGTCTCCTGGCCCTCTGAGCCTCCCCGGGATGCATTTCTTCCCGGTCGGCCTCACACAGCAGACAGTCTCCGGTCCACTCCAACGGGGAGTCCTCCACTGCGTCTTCCCCCGCGGGAGGCTCCAGTCCCAGACGGTGCTGTGCACACAGCCTCTCGGCGGGACACTCCACGGCTTCCACCAGCTTGTGCCGCCTCAGCGTGCCCACCTCCCGGTGAGGCAACATGTGTATGTCACAGAAGGACGCCAGGCACACCAGGCACGACTTGGCCGCCGCCAGCTTGCTCTCCGGCGGGCAGAAATCGCACGGCACCTGGCCCGCCCCGCCTTGGTAGAGGTTGGGCGGCGGTGCGAAGGCTTCGCTCAGCTTGAGCTTGTCCACCACTTCGGCCAGCACGGTGTTCCTCCGCAGCACCGGCCGAGGGCTGAACGCCTCCCGGCACTGAGGGCAGCTAAAGCGACCCGGCTCGGCCTGGTCCCAGTAGTCGCTGATGCACACCATGCAGTAGGTGTGTCCGCACGGGATGGACACCGGGTCCTTCAGCATGTCCAGGCAGATGGGACACCGGAACTGGCTCTCCGTCACCGAGATGTTGGCCTTGGCCATCGCTTCTTGGAGCTCCTCGATTCCCCTGTCCACCCTTTTTTGCGCCCACTTGTTTGATTTGTTGTGTCTGGGAGGGACCGGTGGACAAAAATAACTTCCGCTACGTCATCCATTTCGTTCCATGTTCCATTGAGAGATCGAATTACTGTGCCCTCGTTTATGTCTGACAGGCATATCAAGGTCTTAAAGCTACAGTTCACTTTTATTTAAGAAATCACTTTGTATTTAAAATATTGTATACTAAACATTTCACACTCAAATTTGATCATCAATGCTTTTGGTTATTTCATAATATTTACAAAAAATAGCATTTCCATATTTTTATATGCCCCCATGAATGCCTCATACAGTATAAGTCATGGAAAATATATTTTGGTCAGTTTATTGACAATAAATATCTCATAGAAATTTAGTCTAGTAGCTGATATAAATAATTATATATTTTTTATTGATTTTTTAAATTCATTTTTTTTACAAAAAGAATCTGACAAATTTCATATAATAGGGCAAAAGCAAGCTAAGCGTCCTTTTTTATTCTGATCCAACTTTGGGAAATAACTATACATGATGTACACAATCATTTGTCAAGTGTATTTAAGATATGATGATATGCGTCATGTTGTTCGAGACAACACTGACTTTTTAATGAGGCTTCGCTACGCGTCTTAAAACAAAGCTCAGCTGAGTATTTGTCAGTCAGCTGTGACATAGGAGCTGGAAGTTGGATGGTTTTGTTGCTTTTCAGCGAATATGCTAAAATAGTATGCTAATATACAAAATTTATGTCATCTTTTAAAACGGAGTGCTTCAAGGTGCCACTTCCTGTCTGGAAAGGAAGTGTTCTCTTACTTATTTCCACAGAAATGAGTTTTTTTGAGACGGTGGTTGTTGAGAGACTAGTCTTTGCCCCCCCCCCCCCCCCCTCCCCCCCCTCCACGCCTCTGGAGCTGCCTTGTGACTTCTTTATCGTGGAAGGAAGAAGCCTTTATCTTGTATTAATGTTTTATTTAATATGTACATTCAGGAAGTATTACCACTTTACCATCTTTTTGTGTAACCGTGCTGATGACGTCATTAATGAGGAAGACACGCTGAAAGACGGAAGGCGTACAATGTTTTGTAATTTACTTCTTTTTTATACTTAATTATTTGTTTTTTTAATGATCATCTCTGCCATGAAGAGGAGATGGTTACCCCTCTTCCTCCTCGCCCTCCTCATCATCTTATACGTGGACTTTCAATTAGGGACACCCGGCTTCTCCAAGCTCCTGCAGGCTTTCCCTCCGGCGCCCGCAGCTCCTCTTGAGCGGCCTCCCCAAGCCGTCCAACCCGCCAGCGGGCACCGAGGACGGCCAGGCTCGGAGAGGAAGGAGAGGCTGCGGCTGGAGGACATCTTCATCGCCGTCAAGACCACCGGCAGGTTCCACAGGTCGCGACTCGCTCTCCTATTGGAGACGTGGATCTCCAGGACCAAAACACACGTGAGGCATTACCAGTTTAACAACCTTCACGCCATTTAGCAATTTTAAAACCGTTTTTGACAACAAAAGTGAGTGTTACAAAGGGACCTGAACGCATCACCCAGTCAATCAACAAATAATAATGCTATTAATGGACAAAATGCTAAAGAATAAGTCCACATTCATGTAAAATAGGAAAATACTGTTATGAATGCTGTTATAAATATTAAAATTCAGATAAAATAAGCAATTTGCACAGGTAAAAGTTGTAATAAAAATTATGGGAGGAATTTAAGGGAGGACTGTGATCTTTATTGGTCAATGTGTACTCGTTTCTGTCTCTTTTTAAACAAAAATTCGCAATGTAAGCATTCATATACTTTCATTGTTTTTCTTTATTATCAAGCTGTCAGAAGACATTTTAGATCAGAACATATTGCACGTATAGTCACACACACATATATAGGCCTCGACTTAGATTGTAGAAATACATTTTAAATGCATGACGACATGTTTGGAACATGTCGTCAAAAATAAATATTATCGTTGTATTTGTATGGGAGAGCTAGTAGATTGTGTTCCTAATGAATTGGCCCATGTGTGTGATTGAAGTTTTAATATTAAAAAAAAGAAATGCTGATTTAGACTTATGATTTCATTTAAAGACAAAGACGTGGTCTTCCTGCTTTGTCTTTTTATTACTTTT